>NW_020838059.1:298191-550909 GCF_003676395.1 Aethalodelphis obliquidens | reverse complement strand
CCTCACCTGGTCCGGCGCGCGCCGCTCCCAGCCCCGGACGCGTGGGAATGGGGCTGCGTGCTGCCCCCGCTCCCGCGCCCAGCCCGGGACTCTCTGTCCTCCGCCTACTTCTCGCTGCTCCCGGAGAGCGCCAAAAAGTCGCGCGCCGGATCCCGCTCTGAGTGCGGGCACTTTCTTCCTGTAGGGCGCTGTTCCGTCGCCAAATATATTCTTTGTGTGGTTCGTTCATTCGTGCTCGGTTCTCCCGGAGCGAAGCGCGGGCTTTATTCTCAGGGGGTGTGGCGCCTTTTCCCCCCAACCCGCCGGCCCAGCCCCCGCTGCAAAGGCTTTTTATTTCATTGTTAAGGGAAGGGGAGGGGGGACAAATCATAAGGCTCAGGTTTTACAAAAGCGAGAACAAACAGAGCTTGCACACAGCCCCGGAGGGGGCGGGGGAGGGAGGCAGCAAAGTTTCTAGAGCTGCAGGAACAGAAGTGCCAATGAGAAATGCACTGTGGTTCAAAGCTGTACTTTTATAGTCACTTCGGATACAGGTAAGGTGAAATAGGTAATTCCAAAAATGACCTTAGTGAATAAATATGTCGGCCCACTGAAGGCAAAAAAAATATATTTATATACACACCAATACTCAACACCTGCCTTCCTGGGTCCTGTCCCTTCTATAAATCCTTTATTTCCCTTTAAGACGCTAACCTCAGAAAGGGAATCATTGATCTGTGCGAATAGTTCCCCCTCTTTAACGGAGTTTGAAGGGTAGGAGGAGCCTTAAGGTAGGGTACCAGATACTTTTGAATGACAAATGTACAAAGCAAATGCAATTATATATTTTGACTTAAAATAATGTACATCTGGATAGCTAAATTACAAGTTTTGATTTAATGCAAGTGTAATAGGAACACCAGCTGTCCCTTAATTGGAGCCCCACAATAATAAACGCGTGCTTTTATTTAATCTTAGGAGGACAGTTGTAGCTGAAAACACACACATATGCAGGATCCTCAGTGACAAGCTCATAGCAATTCATGGGCTGCTTTCCTGCAATGAACTGCTTTACCCCAGTACAGAGTTCTACATGCTCTGCAGAAAGTGCAAAAACATTACAGGAGATATTTAAGCAGCCTTGAGATAGAAGAGTGGAGTGAATTCTCAGGCTCATTACGTTTTAAAAAATTCTGCCCGACTGATCCAAATAGAATTCTCCAGCTGATATTAGGCAAGAAATCAATCACTGTTAAATGTGGGATAATAGGAGCAGTTTGTGCTCTTTAAATAATTGAGAAAAACCCTTTGTGGCATCTGACAAACACTGTGAAAGTTATCAGGACAACGTGCAGGGGCGGTGTCTGATAGGTTTGTAATAGTGGGTAGAATCGTAGCATAAGTCAAACAGAAGGCAGGAGTTTCTAGTTATTTGAAAAAAAAGGAAAAAAGACACTTTCATTCCTAACCACCTTTCCCCACCTCCCTTCCAACTTGCCAAATGACCTGCCCTACTCTAAAAGTCAAAGTTGGCTGACATATAGGAAATGGCTTTTGCAGTCCAGGAACTGCCATAGCTAAAAGTAGGAGGTGTTGGCTACCACAGTAGGCTGGAGAGAAGGGCAAGGCTGAATTATATAACTTTATACCCAATGATCTAACAAATGAGGAACTGTTATCACAGCGAGTCAACAAAGGAGTCTTTATGCTAAACATAACTTGGGTCAACACTGGTTCCCTTACCTCTGCCCACCGTGGCAAACCACATCTCCTGTGGGACACTCTGGCTTTCCCTAATCCCACACAAGCTGGCTTGATTTTGTTGTTATTGCATGGCTGAAATAATTGTTTTATCATAAATTTCAAGTCACAAGTAGGTCAGTTTGCTGGTTCTCAGCATAGCACAGCTTCAACACTGTCTCTTGCTGGAAATTTCTGACCAGTGAAAGTTGCAAATGAGACTTTATTATTCTCTCTTTTCCACACTGAAGGGGAGAACAACCTTATAAACAAATGTGAGCCTGGTAAACTGTCCCCCTTGTATCCAGGGTGGTGTGACAAATGAAGCTAGGCAAATTTCCATGCCACCAGGTCATTAGGGAGTGTTTTCAAAGGCAGTAGGAAATTGCTGTCCCCTCCCCTCAGCATTTTAAAAGGGCCCATTTGCTCTCTGGGGTAGACTCACCTTGGAATTACTTTCCACTTTAGTGGAGTGGGTAGAGCTAGACAACGTTTTCTTTTCTTCTCTTTTCCTTTGGCGTGATTGGGGTCACGACCCAGGAAAAATCAAGTTGTGTACTCACTGACCCACTAGATGAGTTCTGAAAACAATGTATGTACATTATAGTCTCTGAATAACTTACACTTCTCTCGTTGCATTTTGGGACAGCCTCAGAACCACTGCTCCTAATGGATCTTCAAAGGTCAGTGCTTCACATTACTTGGATTTAAATTTTCACTCCTGTCCCTCTCCCTGCAGCCAGTCAAATACAGCAGGTAAGCAAACATTTAAATACACTTAGGGAATGTACTCTCGTTATATCTTAACACACATACAGATGTAAAGCTAAGACTGTAGGTAAGGATGCAGCAGCCTCTCAAGTGGCCTGTTCTTCCAATAAATCTAATTAACTTGGATGGATACAGGAAAGAATTCTAAAAGTTATGTAATGGTTTAGTAACAAAAGGATTATTGTAATCCATCATCAAACAAATGTTGCTGTGTTTTTAAAGATGATGAAAAGTAAAACGCTCTCAGATATCAGTGCCCCATGGTTTTGAGGGACTTTTGAACTCTCAACTTATTCTACCAGAATTATGTTTTTACTCCTCTGCGAAGGCACATAACTCATTTATTATTCTTTTTCAAAGATGGTCAACTGATGCTACAGTATTGGACATGCGGGCAGGGTCGTGCTATGCACAAAAATGTGAAGCACCTCCTTTCTCTTTTGAACCTGTGGAATTATTGTCACCACCTAATGTCATTAGCAAATAGTCCTGTTTGCTGCTGCTGTTCTAGCAATGGCTCCACAGCCTGCAGCCCCACAACATCATTTGTGGCCATTCCATACAGAAGCCTCTGGCTATTTAAGGGTGGTTGAAGGGCTATAGACACTGATTATTCATCCATTTCTGACAAGCCTTTTCCATTTTCCATTCAGAGCTGGGAATTGGGGGGTTGGGGTTCACACAAAGGTTCTGATTAGATAAACAGGAAAAAAAGACAGCAGACTCTCATTTTTAAAAAGGTTTAGACAGTCAAATAAATGTCAGCTTCCAAGGTAACCCCTTTGTAAAATGATGCAGACTGTATTTCTTACAGAAGGAGTGATGAGGCCATCCAATAACTAGTTGCATCTTGAAATCATTGCAAACATAGATAATGACTAGATCAACATTCTCAGGTTGCAGAGAAAATTTCTGAAATTCATATTTTTCTTTCACTTGGACAAAACTGTCAGAATTATCTGAATACGTTCTAATAAACGCAGAAGAAAACAGGAGAAATATTAAAGACTCACACGCTCCAAAACACACCCAGGCCAGATGGATTTATAAGGTGATTTTCTTCCCCAAGCCTTTGAAGGATATGTTATACAAATGATCCTTGAGTACTGAAACGTATGGTATATTTCTTAAAATTCTCTTCAGAGGGAAATGTGGTAAGAATGATACAGATAAAAACGATACAAAAACGTAAGAATAGATTCAAAAGATAAGAATGATATAAAAAAGAAAAACACGGCTTATTATCACTTAAGCATATGACCTTTATAATAGCAGCCATTTACTATGGAACTACTCCATGCCAGCCACTGTACTAAGCATTTTTCACAAGTTAGCTCATTTGATCCTCACAATAATCTCTATAAGGTAAATATCATCATGTCCCCATGTTAAGAGAACAGGAAAGTGAGGCTCATCCAAAGTAACGAATTAGCAAAGCTATTAAGTGGCAGAACCAGGATTCAAAGTTAGTTGTCTCTGCCACTTATGCAGAGACATGGGGTGATTATGGGGTCCAGCTGGATTTGAACTCAGACACTTGCTATGCCATACTGCCTCTCACTGATATGGGCATTTTAATCAAAATGATGCCAATAAAATATAGAAATTTACTAAAATCATTTTAAGCCTTGATCAAATATTGTTTATCCCAGATATGTAAAGATGATTTAGTCAAAAATATCAATATTATGGAAAAATGTATGGTCATCTCAGTAAATGCCAAAAAGGCATTTGAACCGTATGCTAACACATATATATGTGGAATCCAAAAAAAAAAAAAAAAAAAAGGTTCTGACCAACCTAGGGGCAGGACAGGAATAAAGATGAAGATGTAGAGAATGGACTTGAGGATATGGGGAGGGGGAAGGGTAAGCTGGGACGAAGTGAGAGAGTGGCATGGACATATATACACTACCAAGTGTAAAATAGATAGCTAGTGGGAAGCAGCTGCATAGCACAGAGAGATCAGCTCGGTGCTTTGTGGCCACCTAGAGGGGTGGGATAGGGAGGGTGAGAGGGAGGGAGACGCAAGAGGGAGGGGATATGGGGATATATGTATACGTATAGCTGATTCACTTTGTTATAAAGCAGAAACTAACACACCATTGTAAAGCAATTATACTCTAATAAAGATGTTAAAAAAAGGCGTTTGATAAAATCCAACTCCTTGTTATGGTTGACATCTTTTAAATATAGGAATAGTGAACTACCTCTTTAACATGATAAAGGATGATAAAGAATTAATCTGCCTATTGGAAAAACAAAGTCATTTCCTATAAACTGGACCTAAATAAGGGAGCTTTCACTCATGTATAAGCTTAGTGTTTCTGGAAATTCTTGTTTTGGTAATAAGGTATGAAAATAAATTAGAAGTGGGGCTTCCCTGGTGGTGCAGTGGTTGAGAGTCCGCCTGCCGATGCATGGGACACAGGTTCGTGCCCCGGTCCGGGAAGATCCCACATGCCACGGAGCGGCTGGGCCCGTGAGCCATGGCCGCTGAGCCTGCGCGTCCGGAGCCTGTGCTCCGCAACGGGAGAGGCCACAACAGTGAGAGGTCCGCGTACCGCAAATAAATAAATAAACAAATTAGAAGTAAATATTGGAAAGGAAGAAACTAAAGATAGAGAATTTTTAGATAACATTAGTATATACCTAGAAAAGCCACAGAATTAACTTCAAGTGATTAGACAAAACTACAGAGTTCAGCACATCAAAATATCTATCAGTAAGGCAAAAAGGAGAAAAGGTAACACATTTCGATAAAGAAAAACACTAAAGTATTTGGAAATAAGTGTGAGAAAAAGAAATAATATGAAAACTTAATGGCAGAAATAAAAATATGGATAAATGTAAAGTCATGCTACATTTCTGAATGGGAAGACTGATAGTGTGAAGCTAATACTTCTTCACAGATTGATTTATAGATGTAGACAATTCAAATGAAACTATGTCTTATTTCAAAAAAGATACCACGTTCATTTGTAGTAACAATTGTGCATGACTATCCTAGAGAAACAAAAGTCTAAAAGAATTATCAAATATTAGAATGTGCTATAAATTAACACAAGTTGAAATGGCAGAATTCAGAGGCAAATCAGAAATATCGATTAGTAAACACGAAAGTGAGACCACGAAAAGGCTCTAATAAATGTAAGAACTGAATGTGTGATGAACAAACATAACAAAACAATGGGAAAGTCAATTCACCTGGGTCATCTGGTCATGGATATGGAGAGGAATTAACATAAGGCTTTATCTCTTACCATATATAATGATTCTTTCTACATGAAATAAAAAATTAAATAGTTAAAGAAAATTTTAAAAATTAGGAATTGACTAGAGTATTTAACTTAACTATAGGAATTTTTAAAGTTTTGAAGTAATAGAAAACACTGCAAAGAAAAGACTGGTCAGAGAGGACAACATAATACAAAAATGTAAAACCATTATCAAAACTAAGATTAAATGGTGGAAACGCTAGGAAGATCATAGATATATGACTAGTATCTAAGCTGTAGACAGAGGTGCTATACAGGTACAAGACAATTATCAGATACCCAAGGGACAAATGGTCAAAGAACATCATCATCCTAGAAGAAATCTATATTGTTCTAACTAGGAGACACCATCTGATACTTAATTTAATTGCCCCAAATAACAATTTATAAAACCCAATACTCTACAGGCTTTGGAAGAATAGGCTCATTCAAGTTGCTGATGGCATTGCAAATTGGGTCAACAGTCATAGAAATGTCCATAGTCCTGGAACAAGGAATCCCAATCCTGGGAAATTACTCTAAGGTAATAATTCAACAGAAGAAGAAAAAAGCAGCCTTAGTTTGAATATCAAAAGTCTTGAAGCAACTTAAATATCCAACAATAGGGGAATGATTGAGCTATTTATTATATATTAATACAACGAAATTATTTAAGCACTGTAGAAAAACAAAAAATTGTACAGGAAATAACATTAATAAAAGGTTACACTGCAAGATGAGATTTTCACTTTAATTGTATCCATGAGTATTCATAAGGATAATGATCAGGAGAGCCCAAAGATTTATATCTAGGTTTTTAAAAAGCTAATAAAACTGGGGAAATTTTTAAAATTTTATTATTTTTGCAAGCTAATAAAAACACTATTAAATTGGAGAAATATTTGACTTCTATTTCAAATAAACTGCTTCTATTTTTCTCACCTTCTGCCATTTCTTTCTGTCTTTCCCTGCATTTCTCAATGTCTGTTCTTTAACCTTCTATGAATATTTCTCTGGCCCTCTGTCTCTTTCTTCATTTCTCTCTATTTCAACTCTCTCTCTTTTCCTCTTCTATCACCCCCTTTACTCCACCATTTTTCTTTTTATTCTCCTTAGCTTTTTCTGTGCTTCTGCTCTTCCAATGGTTAAAAGAAGAGACAGCAATGTATTCTATTTGTTTTACCTGTTGAAGTAAACATTGTTTTTGTTCATTTTAAAAGTGAATGAGACAAATTCATTAGGTTTGAATTCCCTTTTAAAAAGGCATCTAAATTGAATTGTCTTTTAATGATGTATGCATGACCAAGGCCAAATCAAATGCTTCTACAAGGCCTTAAACGATGTCAAGTGGAAAACACTCCATATCATAATTTCATTAGATTTATCACCACAGAAAGAACAATAAACATAAATATTAAAGATTTACATTCACATGTATAGGAAACCCTTGCTATTCCAATTTTCAAGGTTTCAAATATCTAACTTTTAGTCATGCTAAAACATGCTCTAACCTCCATGCAACATGTTGATACAATAATTACAATCTCATTGCATTTTGCATTCGTGATATTGTGAATAAAATATGGTTATGGACTGGTACCCTTAATCATGGAACCTGGGATGATACTGAATGGTAATGAACAAATGCAGAGAATGGGCAAGAAGCTAAAAAATATCTATTGGTAATATAATAACCTTGGACAAGTTATTTAATCTCTCTCAATTTCCTCATAAATAAAATCCAGATAATTCTAGAACCTTCCTTGTAGCATATATTGTAGTATTAAATATGACAAAGGGGGACTTCCCTGGTCGTGCAGTGGTTAAGAATCCGCCTGCCAATGCAGGGGACACGGGTTCGAGCTCTGGTCCGAGAAGATCCCACATGCTGTGGAGCAACTAAGCCCACGCGCCACAACTACTGAGCCTGCGCTCTGGAGCCCGCGAGCCACAACTACTGAAGCCCGTGTGCCTAGAGCCTGTGCTCTGCAACAAGAGAAGCCACCGCATGAGAAGCACTGCAACGAAGAGTAGCCCCCGCTTGCCACAACTAGAGAAAGCCCATGGGCAGCAACGAAGACCCAACACAGCCAAAAATAAATAAACAAATAAGTTTACTAAAAAATATGACAAAGGTTTGAAAGCCCTTACAGGGCCTGCAACATAGTAAGTGCTCCATTAGTGAAAGAAGGTGGAGGCCATTGCAGGTTTGGAGGCATAGTGTGCACATTGGCTTAGAGGCAGGAATGCGGAGGGCTTGTCAGGGACAGTGAAGAGACTGGCTTGGCTATAGTCATACTGGAGGCTTTAATTTGGCACATCTTCCTTTTACTTTTAGAAAATAGGATTAGTCACACTTCAACGGATCCTTATCAAACCTTCAGAGCAGCCACCAAGTTTAAGAATTCCTTCCCCTTTTGGAGTGGAGTGGGGAAGGGAGGGCTTGAGAGGCAGTTCCTTGTCAGTCTTGTGCAACACAGAAAGGAAGAAAGTGATATCAGCCCCAGAGTAACGCGGGCTCCTACTGGCAAGGTCAGAGTGCCAGATACGTGACCTGTCTCTGCCCTGCCAAAGGGGGGGCATGGCATGAGAATGTGTGTCTCAATGGTGAGTCTCTGTGAGCCAGTGACTATGTCTGGTCCATCTGCTGATGCTATTCAGAAAGGGGGAACTTGAATTTGGGATGCTGATGAGTATAATATGATGATTAAAGGCATGGATCCTACAGCCCCACTGCCTGTGTTCGCAAGTTACTTCCCCTCTCTGTGCCTCAATTCTTTTTTAAAAACTGGAGACAATGATAGTACCTACTTCGTGGCGTTTGTGGTGAGAATTAAATAAGACAACATATGTAAAGCACTTAGAATGCTGCCTACCAGATCATGAGTGCTGGCTATTTTTATCCATGGACAAATAGCTCATTTCCCAGCTTCTTTTGCAATCAGGAGAATTTTCTTCCTGGGTCCAGAGGGGAAACATCCCAAATACAAAAGAAGAGGATCATGGGTTTTTCCCTTTAAATCACACTTGGGTGGGGCCTATTAAAAGCCATAAGACAGTGGCATTGGCACCAGGCAGATTTTGTAAATGGCCATAGAAATCAGACGAAGGCTAATCCTGAAAGCCTGGGTTGGAGGGGGGCATTCTCTCCCTCCCCAGTCTGCAGTGAGACCTGAACTTTCCTGCCATCATGCCATAATGTCTTCAAAACCCCCTCTCGAAATGAACAAATTACCCAGGAAGAATAACACATTAACCTGTTAGCTTGATGAACACTTTAGCACAGGTTACTTTTATCAGATTATTTAGCTCCTGGAAGCTGGACCCTGAAGCCAGCAGATGAAGGATGGCTAAACGGTGCTGGGAGGGAAGAAAGAGGGAAAAGGAATCTGGAAGCAGCCTGAGGGCTGCTGAGGACTAAAGCTGGACGAATCCAATGTCTGCATGGGCCCCTGGATGGAGCATAGAACTCCCTGACCCCTACGGTCTTCCCTACTCCCTTTATCCTCTTTTATTTTCCTCTTCTCTTTTTTTTTTTTATGTGTGTGTACCATACATCACATAGCTCAGGGCCAGGCACACAATCAACAGATATTTATGAAGTACCTGCTGAGTAAATAAATGCCTATAGTGGACAGAAGTCTCCAATTGCTGCAGGGATGTGCTATCTTGAACACAATTAGCTATGGTTCTATAACTACTGACTAGGAGGGCTTATATTCTGGAGGTTTACCTGCTCCATACGGTGAGGCAGGCACTTGAGGCTGGGAACTAACATGTACCTACTAAGAGAGTACTCAAAAAACAAGTGGGATATAGTGATGGGCTCGAGAATCAAGCAGGGGTAGAAGATCCAAGAAGAAAGGCAGTACACATTCAAGAAAATACCAAGTCAGGATTCCTTCCAAGAACCAGGAAAAGGCTGAGTTTCCAAGAGAGAGGAAATTAAGAAGAGCAGCAGCTTTTTATTGAGTGCCTTCTTTGTGCCAGTCACTTTTACTGACCTTGCCTAAATTATTCCTCACAATCGGACCAAAAGGAATTATTGTCTCTGTTTTTTAAATGGGAAAACTGATAATCAGAAAAGCTGGGCAAATTGTAGCATACTGTAGTGGCTAAGTGCATTGACTTGGATCTGAACTACCTGAATTTGAATCCTGGCTCTGCCACTCATTAGCTGGGTGGTCTTGGGCAAGATTGTTAATCTCTCTGTTCCTCAGTTTCCTCTTCAGTAAAAATGAGAATAATAACAGTGCCTACTTCCTTGAATTATTATAAGGCTTAAATGAGTTACAAAGCACTTACAGCTGTGCCTGCCACATATGGAATGTTACATGAGTGTATGTGAAATAAATAAAATAAACTTGCCCATGTTTATGTGACTAGCATGAGAAAGAGGCAGGACTTGAGCCCAGGTCCAAAACCTTCAGTCCTAGCACAATTCTTAACTCCTCCATGGAAGCCAAATCTTACTTTTCTTCAAGGACTCCTTGAAGTCCTCAATCCCCCAGAAAACTTTCCCTGACCACTCCCTACTTTGACTTACAGCTTAATACTCAGTGACAGACTGCTTGCCTAATGATTTGGGGGGTTTTCCTGCACGTATCTTGTTTTCCAAACTAGCTTATACAGCTCTTCTTAAGGATTTGACTTACCTCTTTTTATGCCGCAAAGTGCCTAGCATTTCTCTGTGTTTTGAATTGAAATCTTGCCCACAGCTCTTGAGACAAGTGGTGGTCTTACAAAGTTTTGAGTGGGACAAGTGTATTGCAGGTCATGATCGTTCAGGAGCCTTTGGTGTATGAAGCACACATTTTCCACATCTGCCCATTTGTTTTCACAGTTTTGGTTTCACTCTAACCAGTGGATGTAGAAATGATACTATGGTTTCTAACCTATTCAATATAAAGTTTTAGCATGTCTTTTCTGTGGGATTTTTTTTTCTTTTTACCGGTACACGGGCCTCTCACTGTTGTGGCCTCTCCCGTTGCGGAGCACAGGCCCCGGACGCGCAGGCTCAGCGGCCATGGCTCACGGGCCCAGCCGTTCCGCGGCATGTGGGATCTTCCCGAACTGGGGCACGAACCCGTGTACCCTGCATCGGCAGGCGGACTCTCAACCACTGCGCCACCAGGGAAGCCCTCTGTGGGGTTTTTTTTAAATGATTTTCTCAGTTGTTATCATTTTAAAGCATTTGCTGAAGTGTAGTTAATAAGAGATAGAGACAGAGAAACAGAGAAGCAATATGGTACCACCAAAGTTCCAGTAAAAACATAATTTTCTGTGTTATCCCTTTCCAGGCATATGGCACTGAGTCATAAGAAATAATAGCAATGGAAAATGGCCAAATGCACACTGGTGTACTTGAGCTAAGTACAAAAGGAGATATAGAGTTATTTTTAAGATACAATCTATTTCTAAAGTGCTTTCTGAGCCTTAAAGGTACTGTACAGTCATATCTCTGAAAGAAAAGAGAAATGTACCTAAGTTCTAAAAACACTTGCTGAGACAATAAATGAATGTGCTCGATTTCCCTGATCAGAAACCTTCATTCCAGTTTGATGCAAGCCATAAATGAAATGACTTGGTTGATTATAAGTCAGTCCCCCATGAACATTTGTTTACATCTGAAAACCACTACACATAATTGCTGTCTCTGCTCAGGGGAGGCCCAGCTGGAATTACAAGAAATGTTGCAAGGTTCTACTGAGGTGTTATCACCAGTTACGGCATGAATCTGGCACCACATGTCCATGCTGTCTGTCTTGGCAGCTGGATCCATCAGTCTCCCTCTTTCACACAAGTAAAATTAGCCAAAAAGACAGCAGAAGTCTTGGGAAAGAGAACATAGAGCAGTAAATAACATTCAGATCAGGCATATCCTCTTTGCTCCTGAGACATAGTCTGAGACACAGTCTGTAACACAGTAGTTACCATGTTCTTTCAAAAAGCCAGTGATAGTACGTTTTCATTGTCAAAGAGGAGGGCTTGGAGAAAAGTCAAGATCAAGGATGTACCATAAATATTGATTTCCCAGAAAAATTACAATTGGCAATTTTTCTTAATCATCTTTTTTACCTTTTATTATTGTGAAAGCAGTATAGGTTTGCTTTTTTTTTAAAGAAAAACAATTTATTGAGTTATGTTTGACATAATAAGCTGGACGTACTTAATGTATACAAATTGATGAGTTTGGGGATAATTTATATATCCATGAGACCACACCACCATCAGGGCCATAAACATATGCATCACTTCCTTAAGTTTCCTCTTTATTTTTTATTGTTGTTGTTGTTTTTGTTTGGTGGTAAGAACACTTACTATAAGATCTACCTTCTTAGCAAATTTTAAGTATACGGTACTGTTAGCTACAGGCACTATGCTGCACAGAAGATCTCCAGAACTTATTTTTCTCACAAGCTTTGTACCCTTTAACTATCACCTCCCCATTTCCCTCTCCCCACAGGCCCTGGAAACCACCATTCTACTCTCTGCTTCAATGAGATTCAATATTTTACATTCCACACATAAGTGAGATCATACAGTATTTGTCTTTCTCTGTCTGACTTATTTCACTTAGCATAGTTCCCTCAAGGTCCATCCATGTTGTAGCAAGTGGCAGGATCTCCTTCTTTCTCCTGGTTCAATAATATTCCCTCAAATATGTATGCCACCTCTTCTTTATTCATTCATTCATTAATGGACATTTAGGTTGTTTCCATATCTTGACTATTGTGGATAATGCTACAATGAACATGGGGATGCATATATCTCTTCAAGATGTTAATTTCATTTCCTTTGGATGTTTACCCAGAAATTGGATTGCTGGGTCATGGTAGTTCTTTTTTAAATTTTTTGAGAAACCTTCATACTGCTTGCCATAGTGATGGTACCAACTTATGTTCCCACTGACAGTGCACAAAGGTTGCCTTTGTTCCACATCCTCGTCAATACCTGTTATCTTTTGTTGTTGTTTTTATTGTTGCTTTAATAATAGAACATCCTAGCAGGTGAAGGTTTTTATTTTAATTACCTTGATGATTAGTGATGTTGAGCACCTTTTCGTATATCGTTGGCCATTTGTATGTCTTTTTTAGAGAAATGTCTACTCAGGCCTTTTGAGCATTTTTAAATCAGGTTATTTGTATTTTTTTTGCTATTGAGTTGTATGAATTCCTTGTATATTTTGGATATTACCCTATCATCAGATGTATTGTTGGTAAATATTTTCTCCCATTGCATAAATTTTCCTTCACTTTATTGATTGTTTCCTTTGCTTTGCAGAAGCTTTTTGTTTGAGGCAATCTAACTTGTTTATTTTTGCTTTTTTGCTTTTGGTTTCATACCTAAAAATCATTGCCAAGACCATGTGAAGGAGCTTTCTTCCTATATTTTCTTCTAGGAGTTTTACAGTTTGTGGTCTTAAGCCTTTCATTCATTTTGAGTTGATTTTAGTGTATTGTATAAGATAAGGGTCCAATTTCATTCTTTTGCATGTGGGTATCTAGTTTTCAAAACAACATTTATTGGAGAGACTATCCTTTCCCCATTGTGCATTGTTGGTACCCTTATTGAAAATTCATTGATCATGTATGGGGGTATTTATTTCTGGGCTCTCTATTCTGTTTCATTGGTCTATGTGTCTGTTTTGAATGCCAGTGCCATATTGTTTTGATTACTATAGCTTTGTAATGTAATTTAAAATCAGTATATGTGATGCCTCCAGCATTGTTCTTCCTGCTTAAGATTGCTTTGAATACTCAAGAAATTTTGTGGTTTCATACTAATTTTAAGATTACTTTTCTTATTTCTGTTAAAAATGCCATTGGAATTTTGATAGAGATTGTGTTGAATCTATAGAACACTTTGGGTAGTATAGACATTTTAATAATATTAATTCTTTGTTCCATGAGCATGAGATATCTTTCCATTTATTCATGTCTATTTTAATTTCTTTCATCAACGTTTTATAATTTTCAGTGTACAGATCTTTTACCTCCTTGGTTAAACTTATTCCTAAATATTTTATTGTTTTGGTGCTATTGCAAATGGGATTGTTTTCTTAATTTATTTTTCAGATAGTTTATTGTTAGTGTATAGAAATGCAACTGATTGTTGTATGTTGACTTTGTACCCTGCAATTTTACTGAATTCATTTATTAGTTCTAATAGTTCTTTGGTGGAGTCTTTAGGGTTTTCTAATATAAGATCATCATATGCAAACAGAGATCATTTTAATTCTTCCTTTCCAATTTGGAGGCCTTTTATTTTTTTTCTTGCCTAATTGTTTGGCTAGGACTTCCAATACTATGTTGCATAGAGGTATTGAGAGTAGGCATCCTCATGTTGTTCCTGATCTTAGAGGAAAAGTGCTTTTAGCTTTTTGCTATTGAGTATGATTTGGCTGTGGGCTTGCCACATATGGCCTTTATGTTCAGGTATATTCCTTTTGTATCTAAATTGTTGAGAGTTTTGTTTTTTTTTAATCATGAAAGGGTGTTGCATTTCTCAAATGCTTTTTCTGCATTTATTGAGATGTTCATATGATTTTTATTCTTCATTTTTTTAATGCGTGTATCACCTTAATTGATTTGTGGATGTTGGACCACCCTTGCATCCCAGGAATAAATCCAACTTGTTCATGATATATGATTCTTTTAATGGGCTGTTGAATTTGACTTGCTTATATTCTGTAGAGGATTCTTTGCATCTATGTTCATTAAGGATATTGATCTGAAATTTTGTATTCTTGTAGTGTCCTTGTCTAGCTTTGGTGTGAGGGTAATGATGGCCTTGTAAAATGAGTTTGGAAGTGTTCCCCCCTCTTCAATTTTTTGGAAAAGTTTGAGAAGGATTGGATTAATTCTTCTTTAAATGTTTGATAGAATTCATTGGTGAAGCCATCTGGCCCTGGGTTTTCTTTGTTGGAAGGTTTTTGATTACTGATTCAATCTTTTTACTATTTATGCTATTGGTCTGTTCAGAGTTTCTATTTCTTCATGATTCAGTCTTGGCAAGTTGTATGTTTCTAGGAATGTATCCATTTCTTCTAGGTTGTTCAACTTGTTGGCATATAATTGTTCATAGTAGTCTCTTATGATCCTTTGTATTTCTGTTTTACAAGTTGTAGTGTGTCTTCTTTCATTTATAATTTCATTTATTTGAGCCCTCTCTTTTTTTCTTAGTTTAACCGAAGGTTTGACAATTTTGCTTATCTTTCTGAAAAAAAACAACCCTTTAATTTCATTGATGTTTTCTAATATTTTTCTAATCTCTACTTCATTTATTTTTGCTCTATAATTGTTATCGCCTCTCTTCTGCTAACTTTGGGATTAGTCTCTTCATCTTTTTCTAGTTCCTTGAGGTGTAAAGTTAGGTTGTAAATTTAGATCTTTCTTTTTTCTTCATATAGGCATTTTTCACTATAAAATTCCCTCTTAGAACTGCTTTTGCTGCATCCTGTAAGTTTCATTATGCTGTGTTTCCATTTTCATTTGTGTCATGGTATTTTTTAAAACTATTTTTAAATATTTATTTATCAAACAACCCATACATTGTTAGTATAGACATCGTGCAAGGTTAAAACATATTCAAACATCAAGATCCACATTCAGGGTTTCCCTGGTGGTGCAGTGGTTGATAGTCCGCCTGCCGATGCAGGGGATGCGGGTTCATGCCCCGGTCCGGGAGGGTCCCACGTACCGCGGTGCGGCTGGGCCCGTGAGCCATGGCCACTAGGCCTGAGTGTCTGGAGCCTGTGCTCCGCAGCAGGAGAGGCCATGGCAGTGAGAGGTCCACATGAGTTCTAGAGGCTGGAAGTCTGGGGTGAAGGTGCCAGCGTGGTTGGGCTCTGGTGAGAGCTTTCTTCTTGGCTTGCAGATGGTTGCTTTCTTGTTGTGTCCTCACATAGCAGAGAAAGAGAAAGAGAAAGAGGAATAGGAAGAGGAAGAGGAAGAGGAGTAAGAGAGAAAAAGAGAGAGAGAGAGGGATAGCTGTGTCATTGTATCTTTTTAATCTTCTTTTTGATTTCTTCTTTGACCCTTTGGATGTTGAGGAGCATGTTGCTAAATTTCTACATATTTATGAATCTAATCATTTTTACTGGAAAAAAATTAGTCTATTCCATTTGAATGTGGAATGATTATGGGAGAGTAACATGTAACTGCTTCTTTATTAACAAATTTGAATTTAAAATAAACTTGTTTAATGTCTGTAAATTAGGGATATAATATTATATACCTCAAGGGTAGTTGTGAGGATCAAATGAGTTTACAACTTTCAGAAGTTATAGAACGCTGTAAGCACATAGAAAGCCCTATGTAAGTGTTTGCCATATAAATAGAAAAATAAAATCTGAGAAGAAAAAACTAATAAACATTGTAATCTTTCATTTTTTTATGGCTGTTGTTCACATGTAAATGACAGTATGTAAAAAAGGATTTTTGTGGTACAGAATTCCTCTCATCGCCTAGCTATATAATATAGATGCATGACATATTCAATTCCATATTTTACACACATGCTTTTATTTTCTATTTGTAATGTGACCTAAAAGATGTTAAATCTTGCCTTGAGAGTCTGTATCATTGCCTCCAGCACTATCAATTTATTATATATTCCATATTCTTAGAAAAATCATCAACCATCTTATTCCCTCTGATATATGCATCTTATCTCTAAAAGGGATATGGGCCTATTTCACAAATATGCTTCGGAAAGAATTGAGCTAATTATTCCTTACCCTTGTCTTTATTATTAACAAGTAATGATAAAAACAGGTTACCAGATTGGTTCTGTTGTTGCTGTTATTTTTCTTAATGTTCAAACCTTGTGAAACAAAACCCTCTGATGAAGCCTTCATAAAAAGAGTCCCTTGAACTTGGTCATGTAAGTAACTTGAGTAACATTTCCAGAGGGTGTCACGGTTGGGGAATGAGGTGTTTAGATTAAAGTAGGAGAAAGGAAGACGCTTCTCGCTTTGTGGAGTAAAGCTGCTCCCTACTGATCCTACCCCAGCAGAGTGGACTCCTCTTCACTTCCAGATGAGGGTGGCAAGTGCACTAATTGGTCTAAGCTCTCAGCTATGGATGTTTAGAAATACAACTCTTTACCAACCCTAAGACTTCGCTCTTATAGCTATGCCATCACCCCTGGTGACAGCTCACTTAGAAAGAGATCTAGGAAGATCCAAAATCTAGGCTGTCTTGGGTAGATCTGGCTGAGCAGAATAAGCCCGTGGAGAGGTAAAAGGAAGAAGAGGTAAAAGGAGAGGAAGTACTGAATCTTCCCTCTAATCATTCTCTCTAGCATCCTGTGTTCCACAGGAGACTATAATTTTGTTTCTGTGTAGTTCTTTCAGTGAGTGGTTCAGGTATCCTCAAGTATGTATAGGAAGAAGGCCAAAACTTGCTATTACTGTGCTGACGTGTGACACCAACAAGGCTTTAGGCAGCTCATCTCCCTTCTCCAGGCTTTGTTTTCTTCATCACTAATGGTGTCACCTGCTCTTTGGATTATTATTATGTTTTAAACTTAGTTAGGCAAAATTGATCATTCTCCCTAGGCTACGAACTCTTTCTGAGCAGGGACACTGTCTTACTTATATTTGGATCACTGTCACTTTGAATGTAGTGAGCGTTTTAAAATGTTTGGTGAATAAATGAATGAAAGAAAGAACAAATTAAAGAACAAAAGAATAGTGAAAAGGGTTGGACTAGGTATCTTCTGAGAGTTCCCCATGTCAGGCTGAATCAATAACTCCCCACACCAATGAAAACCAAATTTTGTATGGGCCCAAGAATAGATAACAGAACGATTCAGAAGAACATAGGAAATTATAGGTGAGTTCATTAAATCTCTCATATTCCTTTTGCCGTCTTCCCCAATTCCCACACCCACTCTTTGTCCCCTTCATCCTAAAGGCTAAGATTTGCTTTCCTATTTTCTAAGGCAAACAGAGAAAAAAAATTGACATTTGCACTTCTCCACTGGCCTGTGTCACTGTTTACTCAAAAAAAACACCACTTTCTAGTGCCGTAAAGACAGTCCATGTATGATGCAATATGTCTTTGGTAAATGCAGCCCTTTTTATACTAATCTGAACCCTTTCCCTCAGGTGCACAAAAACCCATAATGTGCCACAACCAGCAGAAGAAAGCCACAGAATCCCTTCAGTTCCAAAACCCTTGATGGTTGCAATTAGCATATGTGAACTATTTCTAAGCAGCTTCAACCTTTCCCCCCAGTGTGGGAAGACTTAGGCAGCCAGCTTGGGAACGCAGGCATCCTGGGCAGTGCTTCGCCAGATTTCACCTGCAATGGAAACCTCTGCCAGTTGCTTGAAGGTTCTAGTTGCCTCGGGGAGTGTGACTATAATACTGTTTAGACCTTTACGTTTTACACTAAGGTCAGGGGAAAAAGCAACTTTTAAAATGGCATATACTTAAGTTGTACATTTATCAAAGTTTCTTTTCTTATATACTTCTGGTATTATGTGAAATTGAAAAGCTCCACACACTCAGGTAAAATAGAAGATATCATAATGCAGGTGATTTTGAGAGAGAAAGAGAAGGGAAATGTGGAGATATCAAAGGACTGTTGGTTTCTCTTAATGCTGTTTCCAAGAAACAATTCCTTTAATGGACCTAGAAAGGAAGACCAAGGAGGACAGTATGAGGAAAGGCAGTGGAATTTAAATCGATGGTTCATAATAATGTGTAATGAATGACTAAGGCTTAGATCAAAGCCCAGAAGGAAAAGAGCAGTCCATCCTTGGCTGTAAAAGTCACAAGTCAAAATGTAAATTAGCGGTGGCCTTCTCTGGACAGTACCATCCCTCTGTATGGCTCTTTCTCTTTTAAGGAAACATATGCCACAGAGCAAACTCGAATCACTAGTGGACATTCTTAAAGGAGTAGTTGTGTGCTCCTTTGATGCATAATGGTTCAGGAACTGAGCCTCCTGACTGTGTCATTGCATAATATAATAGAAAAACCCAAAGCTGGCAACCCAGGGTTTGTAGCTTCTAAGAACCCTAACCAAGTCTAATTTCTATATGCTTGCACTTTCCAGACAAAGCATTAGAAGGAGAGGCATCAGGGCTTCTTCACAAGAGTATGAAAATCTGGTGACCCTCAGGAAAGGCACTGAAAGTTTCTCTCCTTCTCTTCGTCCCACTCCTGCTGTGCCATGTGCTGTGTGCAAGTGGGCTGCATGCCCTGCCACCAAGAGTTGGCTGCATTTCAGTGGCAAAGAAGATGCCACAGAGCTGTGACTACTCCTTACTGCTTCTGAATATGATTTCTCCTGAATCCCATTACGTATTTTTCAGCATGTTTCAGTCACTGGACCCTTAAAGTCCTTTTTCACACAGTGGCCACCCAGCATTAAAAGGATGCTGAATATTGCCAATTACATTTGTTGCTCAATCCTGAACTGAGTTCACCGTTCCTACTAGCGCAGTATAATCTGCATGAAAGCAGATTTTTTATATTTGGAAGATTTGGAGTAAGTTACCTAAATTTTGAGATTCCTCAATCCAATCAACAGAGATGCTTCATTAAGATGTTTCCTACATCAGTAGGACATTCAGTTCATTCTTCATTTTGATCCAATGCCTACTAAGGGGACTGAAGAGGCTATGTGTTATTTAAGTAGGCAAGGCCTAGGGTTTTCAAAATAAGTGACTCCTACTGAGTAGTTGAAACCTTTGTTCTACAGAAGGTGTGGTCAGTGAAAGTAAAATTATACTTAAATCATCAGCGAACAGGCTTGTCCCCTACCCTGTAATGACCACTGCCTGCCCAAAAAGCAATGAGACTACTGTGTTTCAGTAAAACTCTCAGTATTTAAAACATCCAAGTGACTTTTGTCTTTCAGAATTAACCTGTTCAATGCCAGTATTTCATATTTTGGAACACCTTGGGAGAAATGCCTTTGGAGCCAGTATCTGAGTCATACAAGAAAAGCACACTTATACCTTCAGATCCACACCTAATCCTTAAACAAAAACAGCATTACCCAGTTTGATCCACCCCACAATTGCTCATAAGACTTGGCTTTCAAAGACTGTATGCCCTTTCCAAAGATTAAATCCATTCTCAAAAGACCAAATTTTTATACCACTGAGAGTCATAAGAATAGGGCCTGAAGGCAGTTCCCAAAATAGTGGGTCAAAATAGGGGGAACCTCAGAATTCTACTGGAGTAAATGCGTGGTCCCCAAAGGGACAACCCTTATTTCTATGTTTAAAATATAGAATGTTACTTAAATAGTGAGGAAGGGGTAAGAAACCTCAATTTAAAGTAGATTTAAAAAATCTAGGCTCCCTCATTTTTAAAGACAAAAATTGGGGTTAAAAACATTGATTTCAAAGGGCTACTGTGATAAATAAATGAGATAGGTGGATCCATTTTATAGACCCCAAAGTAGACATTCAGGAATAAGATGGATGTGTATGTAGACAAGTAAGCATAAGTATTTATACATAAAATCAAATCTATTATATTCCTGTCTTATATCCATAGGGAAACACGAGGAAGAGTTAAAGAGGATAGAAATGAAAGGAATGAGCATTTGAGTTTAGATAGATTAAAAGAGTAGAAAGGTGAATGTAGTTTAAAAGTAGAATAGGAAGGCTTGAAATTTACTAATGATTCACTTTTCCTATCTTAATGCCAAATGGCGCTATTAAAAAATAAGGTTAAACCCTTGAAGAAGAGAGGACTACATTTAAATATAATGAAAAAGGAATTCTCAGTAACTGCTAATGGCGCCTAATTACTCACAAATTGACTTAGGATTTCTTATTCTTCTTATACTGGTATTTCAGTACAAAACACATTTAACCAAAGGAAGCTAAATGAATGGAGTAGCTTAATTTTAGTTCATTTGAACAAAATTTTACTGGATGAATTTCCTTTTCAGAAATATAACACTTGATGCCACTCAAGACCCTTAAAATAAAAAGTAGAATACAGAATTTATCACAAATCTTTGAGTGAATGATTTGTTTTTAATACTTTTCTTTTCCTTTTCAAACTATACACTCAAAGAATCACAAGGATATTTCTCAAGTTAAACTCAACTCTGAGTATATTGGTGGTAGGTAAAAACTCAATTAATTGGAACTCAACCAGTTAGAACTCTCAAGTTACTGGAATGTTACTGTTATTAACTTGTACTCAGAAGCAAATACCAAAAAACAAATGAAAGTCAGCCAATTTAGTTAACAAATACTCCCAAATCTTTTGGAATGGAGGGTCTCTTAGTTTTACACTGAGCCCCAGTTTTCTACAATTTTCCTATGATAGCTATATAAGAAAATAAAGAAAGCAATAAAGGTTTATGAAACACTTTCTGTGTGCCCATCTGTGTGGTCTGGCCCTGGCTAACATTTTGTACTTATTCCCTCACATATCCTCTCTTCCAGTCATCCTGAACATCTGCCATTTCGTTTAATCTTGACAATAACTCTGTTTTAAAAAGTCAACATATTTTAATTTTACAGATGAAGAAACTAAGGCTTAGCGATGTTAAGTAACTTGTCCGAGACCATGAAGTTAAGTCACTTGTCCAAGTTCACATAGTTAGCAGTAATAGGCCTCGTATTTGAATCCAGGTTAGTTACACACCTTAGCACATATTTGAATGATGACCCTTGAACATTGTAAAATCCTCAACCAGCGTAAAAATATTGTATAGGCATTCATTAGTATCTCTGTCCTGAGTGGCCTATGAAAGTAAATTTATATATATAAGAAATATTTTCAGCAAAAGATGAAATTAAAACGGCCTTCCATTTAAACTTCAGTTAACTATGGTTTCTTCTAATTCTAAAATTCCAAGTTAAAAGAAAAACGTCCATCAATTAACAAAATAAAGTTATTCATATGGAGTAAGTACCCATATGATCACAATGCAATAATATTAGACATTAATAACAAAATTCTCTCAAAACTTGATACTTGGGAAAATATTTAAATGTCCTTACAGAATGAGTCAAGTAACATCAACAGAAATGACAGAGTGGGGACCTCTGAAATTCTTTCCTAAAAACAATGAAAAAACTGGCAAAAGCTTTCAGAAACAGCTTTTTCAGAACTCTGGATCGCTGAAAGCCTTTGTTAATTTCCAGAGTTCTGTAAAAAGATATACCATACAAATGATAACAAACAGAGAGCTAGAATGGCTATGCTAATACCAGACAAAATGGACTTTAAGACAAAAATTGTTAATGGAAAAAGGGGGACATTTGACTCATAATGATATATGAGTTGATCCTTCAAGAATATATAACAATTATATATATAGGCACCTAACAACAGAAGACACCTAACAGTCCTAAGATACATAAAGCAAACTGACAGAACTGAAGGGAGAAATTGTTCAATAATAACAGTTGGAGACTTCAGTGCCCCACTTACAATCATGGATAGATAGATCAATAGAACAATAATGGACAGATCAACAAGGAAATAGAAGAATTGAACAACACTAAGCCAACTAAACCTAACAGACATCTATAGAACATGTCACCCAACTACAGCAGAACAAACATTCTTCTCAAGAATTCAGGGAATATTCTCCAGTATAGACCATGTGGCAAACCATAAAACAAGTCTCAATAAATTCAACAGGATTGAAATCACACAAAATACATCCTTCAACAAGAGTGGAGTGAAAGTAGAAGTCAATAACAGGAGAGAATTTGGGAAAGCCACATATATGTAAACATTTAACAACACACGCTGCATAAACAATGGGTCAGAGAAGAAAACAAAAGAGAAAGTATGTTGCTATGAATGTAAATGAAAACACAACAAACAAAAACTTATAGAATGCAGCAAAAGCTAAGCTTAATGGGTAATTTATAACTATAAACACCTTATTAAAAAAACAAGAAAGACCTAAAATAAATGACCCAGACTTCCAACCTAAGAAACTAGAAGAAGACAAGCAAACTAAACCTAAAGTATGCAAAATGAATGAAATACTAAAAATTAGAGCAGAAATTAATGAAATGGAGAATAGAAAAATAATAGAGAAAATCAACAAAACCAAAAGTTGGTTTTTGCAGTGGTAGAGAAAACTGGCAAAAGTTTAGCTAGATTGACCAAGAAAAAAAGAGAGAAGACTAAAGTTACTAAACTCAGGGTTAAAAGAGAGATATTACTACCAATCTTACAGAAATAAAAAGGATTATTATACAAGGATACTATGAACAATTGCAGGACAATAGATTAAATAACATGGAAAAGGACACCAACTACAGAAAGTGACTTAAAAAGAAGTAGAGAATCTGAGTAGACCTATATCAAATAAATAGATTGAATTAGTAATTTTAAAAATACTACAAAGAAAAGCACAGTCCCAAATAGCTTCACTGGTGAAATCTCCCAAATGTTTAAATCAGAATCACCAATACTTCACAGAGTTTTCCAAAATATCATAGAAGACAGTACACTTCTCAGCTCATTCTATGAAGCCAGTTATTACCCTGCTAACAAAGCCAGGCAAAGACGTTGTAAGAAAAGAAAACTATAAAGCAGTATCTCAAAAGTTTTATTTCCATATAAGAAAGGAAGAGAGGAAGAAAAGTGAGAAAACAGGACTCCTTCATACAAAGGACAAGTACCATACTGGACAACTCACCCATCTACTCCATTCTCAGGTGACTTCTATGATTTAAAATTACAGTGTTATTCAGGTTAACTTCTGTGTATTGAACATGCAATATGAGCCAGGTCTAGAGCTACAAGGATGAATACAGCAGTTCCTGGCCTCTAGGAACTCATAGTTCAGTGAGGGTGACAGGCACATTAATGAGTAATTACCCAACAATGGAACTAGGGCTTTAATAGATGTGTGAACAAAGTGCTGTAGGTTGGGGCCAGAAAATGGAGGGACTTAACTGCATCACAAAGAGTTTGTACTTTGTCCAGCAGAGAGTCCTTGCTTTGTGAGCAGGGAAGTGACAAAGTCAAATAAATGTTCTTAAAAATCTGGTGGCTTTGTGTGGTAGGGACAAGGATATGGCAGAAATTATAAGAAAGAAAATACTTAGGAGACTATTTAATTAATTCTGACATATGACAAGAAGGGTTTGAAATAAAATAGTGATGGTAGTGAGTGAAATAAAAGAACATATATAGCATTGTTTGTTATTTCAATGGAAAAATTGGAATCAACAGGGCTTGGTGCTTGAGGGGTTGGGAAGGACAAGGCAAGAATGGTTTTGTGTCTATGTAACTGACAGTGTGGTGGTGCCATTGATAGAAATGGAAAGTTTATGAGAGGAGAATATTTTTATTGGGGTATAGTTGTTTTACAATGTTGTGTTAGTTTCTACTGTACAGCAAAGTGGAGTTCCCTGTGCTATACAGCAGGCTCTTATTACTTATCTATTTTATACATATTAGTGTATATATGTCAATCCCAATCTCCCAATTCATCCCACCACCACCACCACCACCCCCTTTTCCCCGCTTGGTGTCCATACATTTGTTCTTTACATCTGTGTCTCTATTTCTGCCTTGCAAACTGGTTCATCTGTATCATTTTTCTAGATTCCTCATATATGCGTTAATATACGGTATTTGTTTATCTCTTTCTCACTTACTTCACTCTGTATGACAGTCTCCAGGTCCACCCACATCTCTACAAATAACCCAATTTCATTCCTTTTTATGGCTGAGTAATATTCCACTGTATATATGTACCACATCTTCTTTATCTGTTAGTCTGTCATACCATTCTACTTTCTGTTTCTGCGAGTATGACTTTTGGAGATTCCACATATAAGTGATATCATATAGTATTGAATATGTGTCTTGCTCTGTTTTTTCTATTTCATTTAGCACAATGCCCTCAAGTTCCATCCATGTTGTCACAAATGTCAGGACTTCCTTCTTAAGGCTGAATAATATTCCTGTGTGTGTGTGTGTGTGTGCGCACGTGTGTGTGTGTGTATGTGTGTAACATTTTCTGTATTCATTCATCCATTAATGGGCACTTAGGTTGTTTCCACATCTTGGCTATTGTAAATAATTCAATAAACATGGGAATGTAGATATCTCTTCGATATCCTGTTTTCATTTCTTTGGATATATAACTAGAAGTGAGATTGCTAGATCATATGATAGTGCTACTTTTAATTTTTTGAGGAACCTCCATACTGTTTTCCATAGTGGCTACACCAATTTACATTCCCACCAATTTACATTCCCACCAATGGTGCACAAGGGTTCCCTTTTCTCCACATCCTTTTTAACACTTGTTATCTCTTGTCTTTTTGATGATAACCATTCTAACAAGTGTGAGGTTATATATCATTATGGTTTAGATTTGCATTTCCCTAATGATTAGTGATGTTGAGCACCTTTTCATGCACCTGTTGGTCATTTGCACATCTTCTTTGGAAAAAATGTATATTCAGGTCCTATGTTTATTTTTAATTGGGTTATTTGTTTTTTTGTTATTGAATTGTATGAGTTGTTAATATGTTTTGAATATTAACCCCTTATAAGATATATCATTTGCAGATATTTTCTCCCATTCCAGAGATTATCTTTCATTTTACTGTTTCCTTTGCTGTTCAGAAGATTTTTAGTTCAATGTAAACCCATTTGTTTATTTTTCCTTTTGGTGTCATATTAAAAAATTACTGCCAAGACCAATGTCAAGGAGCTTTTATGTTTTCTTCTAGACGTTTTATGGTTTCAGGTCTTACAGTTAAGTCTTTAATCCATTTCAAGTTAATTTTTGTGAATGTGTAAGATAGGGGTCCAATTTCACTTTTTGCATGTGGTTATCTAGTTTTCCCAACACCACTTATTGAAGAGACTGTCTTTTCCCCATTGAGTATTCTTAGTTCTCATGTCAAATGTTAGTTGACTGTAAAAAGTTGGGTCTCATTTCTGGACTCTTGATTCTGTCTCACTGGTCTTTGTGTCTATTTTTATGCCAGTCCCATACTGTCTTGATTAGTTAGCTTTGTAGAACAGTTTGAATCAGGAAGTGTGATGCCTCCAGCTTTATCCTTCTTTCTCAAGATTGCTGTGACTATTCAGGAACTTTTGTGGTTCCACACAAATTTTAAGATTGTTTCTGTTATTTCTGTGAAAAATACCATTGGAATTTTGATAGGAATTGCATTGAATCAATAAATAGCTTTGGGTAATATGGACATTTTAACAGTATTCGTTCTTCTGATGCATGAACACAGGATATTTTCCATTTGTTTGTGCCTTCTTCAATTTCTTTCATCAGAGACTTGTAGTTTTCAGTGTAGAGATATCTCACCTCCTTAAATTTATTCCAAAGTATCTTATTGTTTTTGATGTTATTGTGAATGGGATTGTTCTCTTGTTTTCTTTTTCAGATAGTTCATTGATAGTGTATAGAAATGCAACCGATTTCTGTATGTTGATTTTATATCCTGTAATTTTATTGAATCATTGATTGGTTCTAACAATTTTTTGGTTGAGTTCTTAGGATTTTCTATGTAGAAAATCATATCACCTGCAAATGAAAATAATTTTACTTCTTCCTTTCTGATTTGGATTCCTTTTATTTCATTATCTTGCCTGATTATCCAGTACTATGTGGAATAAAGATGATGTAAGTAGGCCCCTAGTCCTGTTCCTGAACTTAGAGCAAAAGCTTTCAACCTTTCACCATTGAGTATGTTGTTAGCTGTAGGCTTGTCATAGAGGGTTTTATTGTGTTGAGGTTATGTTCCATCTATTTGTTGAGAGTTTTTATCATGAAAGGATATATTTTGTCAAGTGTTTTTTCTGCATCTATTGAGATGATCATGTGATTTTATCTTTCATTCTATTAATGTTGTGTATCACATTTATTGATTTGCAAGTTGAACGATCCCTGCATCCCAGGGATAAATCCTACTTGATCATGGTGTGTGATCCTTTTAATGTGCTGTTGAATTAGGTTTGTTAATATTTTGTTGAGAATTTCTGCATCTATATTCTTCAGGGATATTGGTCTGTAGTTTTCTTTTTTCTTGTAGTCACCTTATCTGGCTTTGGTAGTAGGGTAATGCTGGCCTTGTAAAATGAGTTTGGGAGTGTTCCTTAACAGGAAATTATTTCAGCATTTCCTAATTATTGCCCTCTGTTCTTCCAATTATGGTGCTGAAGAAAAAAGAACAGATGGATAGGCATTGAGAGGAAACATTAAGTACCAGGAGAAATCAGATCTAAGAAATTAACTTCTCAACCAAGCAAGGACAATGCTGAATTGACTGAGTATTATTATTTTGCTCCCAGCAGTGAAATATTCAAATTACCCCTTAAAGGTAAAAAAAAATTAAATCAGAAAATAGAACAATCTATTCATATATTTTAAAGGGAAAAGAGCAGCTCCTCTTGGGTCAAAGGAGAAATAATTATTTGGAAAGCTATAGCTGTGCTGCTACCTATAGTCATGTTTTCTTGGTGCAAATATAATAATAGTGATTGGTAGTAATAATGATAGTAATGATCATTATTTGAGTTATTATTATGTGCTAGGAATGCTGCTAAAAAGATTTTCATTTAATCTTCACAATAACCCAATGAAGTAATTATTAAGACCCCCCTTCCCTTTTACAGAGGAGGAAAGTAAATCTTAAATAACCAAATGACATATCCAAAGTCACATAGCTTCTAAGTGGCAGAGCTGGGTCAGGAACCCAAGCAGTCCACTTGCAACAGCATGGATGGACCTTGAGGGCATTATGCTAAGTGAAATAAGTCAGACAAAGAAAGACAAATACTATATGATCTCACTTATATATGAAATCTTAAAAAAGTAAACAAAGAAACAAACGCATAGTAAAAGATTTGTGGTTACTAGAGGCAGGGGCTGGGGATAGGCAGAATTGGATGAAGGTGGTCAAAAGGCATAAACTTCCAGTTATGAGATAAGTAAGTACTAGGAGGGAGGTAGTGTACAACATGATGACTATAGCTAACACTGCTATATGATTGCTAAGAGAGTAAATCCTAAGAGTTATCATCCTCATTACAATAAGTATTTTTTCTTTTTCTTTCTTTTTTTTTTGTTATTTATATGAGATGACAGATGTTAACTAAATTTATTGTGGTAAACATTTCACTATATATGTAAGTCAAATCATTATGCTATATACCCTAATCTTATACAGTGCTGCATGTCAATAATATCTCAATAAAACTAGGGGAAAAAAACCCAGGCAGTCAATCCTAGAGTTTGCACTGGGGACACAATTGTAAGCCAGCACTGACATGGCCCCTGCCCTCATGTGATGCAAACTGAGAAAAGTTCTGAGAAGGAAGTGTGCCAGTGAGCTGAGATTGTACATACAAGGAACTTGACTGGTCTAGGGAATCAAGACTTCACTGCATTAAAATCTGAAGTGTGAGCAAATGCTAAATAAGCAAACGTGGTGCAAGGCAGGGACATGTTTGGGGAGAACATTCCAAAAAGAAGGATTAGCCCAGGCAGAGGAAAAGTCCTGTGACTACAGTACATCCCAGTAACAACAATGATGACGTCAACGATGCCAAAAATGGTTGTTGTGGCTGGAATATAGTGAGCATAAGAAAGTATGATCACACCAAAATCAGAGATGTGAGCAGAGTTCAGCTCCTGTAAGGTCTTACAGGTAAAGAATTGGGATTTACTTTAAGGTGGTGATTATGAACTGCGATTTTGCACACTCCTCTGCCCCAAAGGATATTTGGCAATGTCTGGAATCATTTTTGGTCATCACAACTGGGGGTGGGCTGCTACTGACATCTAGTGATTAGAAGTCAGGGATGCTGCTAAACATCTTACCATGCACAAAACAACCCCCTACAACAAAGAATTTTTGGCCTGAAATAGAAATAGTGCTGAGGTGAGAAACACTGTTCTAAGGGTAATGGGAAATTATCGAAGCATTTTAAGTAGGCAACTGGTCAAATCTTATCTGTATTTTAAGACTGATGTCTTATATCTGATGTCAGTGTGGAAAAATGATGGTGGAGAGATATGACTGGATATAGGTAAACTAATTAAGAGGCTTTTGTAGAATTCCAGGCAAAAGGTGACTAAGGAATTGCCTATGTTTAGAAGTGGTAGCAGAGAAAAGTGAAAGGATTCAACTTCTACTTTAAAAGTAGGTACTAGAGGACTTGCTGAAGGACAAAATGGAGGTGGGTGCAGAAGGAAAATGAGGAATCAAAGATGATACCCACATTTCTGGCTTTAGCTGATGGGTGGATGGATGGAGTTATGATTAAGGGAGAAAAAGAAGATTGAGGGAAGCAAAATGTGGAGGGAGAGATGACTTCAATTTTGATGATGGTAGTTTTGGAGTTCCTGTTTAATATATAAATGAAGACATCAAGAAAATAGATATATGAGTTTGGGGCTCAGAGAAATCTATGCTGGAGAGATACATTCATGAACTGGAAAAGTCTGGAATGTCTGGGGGCAAGTCTTTACCTTCTGAAAAGAGTGTCATGAAAAGATATTGTTGCTCTCTCCTCAAAACTCTCTTGGTATCACAACTGGGTCATAGGGCTTACAGAGCATCAATTTTCTTATATTCTGTAAACCAATATTCATGTTACTTAAATGAAAACCAAGCAGTTTTCATTTCCATAAATCATGAAGTGTCAAAGATGAACACGATTGTATGGGTATACCATTTCACACTTGAAGCTAATAAAGTTCTTGTAGATTGGGCATCTTAGGTTTAATTGTCTGCCTATCACTCTAGAGTTCAATTCAAATCACTGTATCTAGAATGGTAGGGTATGAGGCACAATTTTCCAAAGAAAAGTCCTATGTTGCTCCAGATTTCACTACATTAATTGATCGGTGAATCTGTCTACCTCTCTCCACATCTACTGCCATCATGCTGGGGCAAACTACCAGCAACTCCCTCCTGGACTT
The DNA here is from genome assembly GCF_003676395.1 of Aethalodelphis obliquidens. Lineage (NCBI taxonomy): Eukaryota > Metazoa > Chordata > Mammalia > Artiodactyla > Delphinidae > Aethalodelphis > Aethalodelphis obliquidens. The sequence goes on along the minus strand of NW_020838059.1, from coordinate 521,240 downwards.
CTGCAACAGGCTGATATTTGGTCTCCTTGTACTCAATCCATTATTCAGATAGCTGCCAACATTGATTATTCAAAAACATAAATTAGAGCTCATTACTTAAGTCCTTTAAATTTTTTCCAGAAGTTTCCCATGGCACTTGTAGTACAATCAAAATCATCACCAAGGCTTTGTATGATGTATAAGTTGCCTACCTCTCCATCATCTCGTACACTATCCCCATGCTCACCATGTTCCAGACACAGTATTCTTGTATAGGCCAATGTTGCTCTTGACTCAGGATCTTAGCACTTGCTGTTACCCCTACTTGGGCTGTTCTTTCCCCAAATATTCACATAGCAGGTCTTAGTCATCCCCTCAGAGAGGGCCGTCTCTGACTGCATTTACTTAGCTGTGTAGCATTGGGTAAATTGTTCACTTTTCTAAGCCTCAGTATCCTCATCAAGGAAATGAAGGTAAAGAGAGTTCTTATCAAGAAAGACGGAAATTTTCATAAATGGTTCTGAGAAAACTGGTTAGCCATTTGGAAAAAGAATAAAACTAGATCCATAATTTAAACTAATTGCAAAGATAAATTCTATATGGATAAGAGCTCTAAATGTAAAAAATGAAAGCAAACAAATCCTAGGAAAAAACATGGGTGAATTCCTCTTTAACCTGGGTGTGGGGAAAGGCTTTTTAATTATGGCTTAAAATGAAGAGGCAATAAAAGAAAAAATTGATAAGTTGGATTACATTAAAAAACTTATGCATGTAAACAACAACCCCCCATCACAATCAAGATCAAAAGGCAACTGAGAAAAACTGGGAAAAAATATTTGCTACACATATCATAAACAAAGGGCTGATATCCCTAACATATTAAAAAAATTCTTAAAAATTGAAAGAAAAGGCTGAAGACCTGTTAGAAAAATGGGCAAATGACATGAACAGAAAATTACCCCCACATTTTTTAAATGGCCCTTAAACATATGAAGAGATATTCAATTTCCGTCATGACAGAGTAATGGAAAGTAAACTTACACTTGAATACCATTTCTCATGTATGAGATTGGCAAAAACTAAAAAGTATAAAAAATGACTCTGTTGGTGAAGCCCTGAGTGAGCTGGCATTCCGATGCATTGCTGGTTGGAATGCAAATTGGTACAGCTCTTCTGGAGAGGAATTTGGCAATAGTTAACAAAGCTACATGTGCATTTGCTTTTTGACCTAGCAAGCCCACTCTACCTTGAAGATTCACTTCCAACAATAGAAAAATAGATATTCACAAGGTTATTCATTGCAGCATTGTTTATAACTGCAAAATATTGTAGCAGTTGAATAAACTATGATGCCTCCATACAGTGGAGTACTATGCAGTTTTGTAAAATAAAATTTTTTGGAAGAGAATGAAGACGATGGTGAGAAAAGCAAAGTGTAAAACAGCATTGCAGTATGCTACATTTTGTTTAAGGAAGAAGGGGAAATAAGAAAATGTACAGGAAACTGGTCATTTATGCAAAAGACACAGGAAAAACAGGCTTTCCAGGCAGGGTGGGCCGGGAACTACCCTCAGCCTAGGCTCTGAATTAATTCCCCCCATCCGGGTGGTAGCACGGGAACCCACCACGCAGTTCTGGCTTTTTTCGGGAGGCTGTCAGCCCCACCCACCCACCTCTCAGCTACCGCACTGTTGGCTGCGCAGCTTCCAGGTGTCTGCTCCTCTGGTGAGACGGGGCTGGGAGATGCTCTCCTCAGCTCCTTGCCTGAGTGGGCAAGTCAGGCGCTAGGGCCGACAGAAATCCTCGTTTCAGCATCCCCGTGAGTTCCCTGGTCAAAGTGCTGCAGCTGAGCGGAGTGGCTGCTTGGGACTACTGCTCGGGCACTGCAGAAAGCCTTCTTGGAATCTGACATGTTATCACATTGGGACCGTTGGCCAGCTGATCCTGACTTGGCCACATGAAGGCTCAGATTCTCCCAGTATCTGAACTGAAGATAACCAACACTATTAGCATATCTCTCACCACCATGAATGCAAAGTATTTCAATGAAGAGTATCAGGAGGACATCTAAAAATCCCAGAGTGGCATGTGCAAGTTCTGAGGAATGCTGGAATAACCCAATGGATCTGGGTGACCTTTGGAGACAGCTGAGACAGAGCTACAACAGGGCAGTGGCTGACACCCAACTCATAACCCATCTTCTCCAGCTGTGGGGTGGACAGGGTCTTGGTGCTCCGGCCAGCTGTCAGGCCTGAGTCTCTGAGGTGGAGAGCCAAATTCAGAACACTGGTCCACCAGAGACCTCCTGGCCCCATGTAATATCAATTGGCAAGAGGTCTCCCAGAGATCTCCGTCTCAATGCTAAGACCCAGCCTCACTCAACGACCAGCAAGCTCCAGTGCTGGACACCCCATGACAAACCACTAGCAAGACAGGAACACAACTCCACTCATTAGCATACAGGCTGCCTAAAATCATAATAAGTTCACAAACACCCCAAAACACACCACCGGATGTGGTCCTGCCCACCAGAAAGACAAGATTCAGCCTCATCCACCAGAAAACAGGCACCAGTCCCCTCCACCAAGAAGCCTAAACAACCCACTGAACCAACACTACTCACTGGGGGCAGACACCAAAAACAACGGGAACTATGAACTTGCAGCCTGGGAAAAGGAGACCTCAAACACAGGAACTTAAGCAAAATGAGAAGACAGAGAAATACACAGCAGATGAAGGAGCAAGGAAAAATCCCAACAGACCAAACAAATGAAGAGGAAATAGGTAGTGTACCTGAAAAAAAATTCAGAGTAATGATAGTAAATATGATCCAAAATCATGGAAATAGAATGGAGAAAATAAAACAAACATTTAACAAGGACATAGAAGAACTAAAGAGCAAACAAACAATGATGAACAACACAATAAATGAAATGAAAAATTCTCTAGAAGGAATCAGTAGCAGAATAACTGAGTCTGAAGAATGGATAAGTGACCTGGAAGATAAAATAGTGGAAATAACTACCACAGAGCAGAATAAAGAAAAAAGAATGAAAAGAATTGAGGACACTCTCAGAGAACTCTGGGACAACATTAAATGCACCAACATTTGAATTATAGGGGTTCCAGAAGAAGAAAAGGAAAAGAAATGGACTGAGAAAATATTTGAAGAGATTACAGTTGAAAACTTCCCTAATATGGAAAAGGAAATAGTCAATCAAGTCCAGGAAGCACAGAGAGTCTCATACAGGATAAATCCAAGGAGAAACATGCCAAGACACATATTAATCGAGCTATCAAAAATTAAATACATACAAAAAACTATTATAAGCAGCAAGGGAAAAGCAACAAATAACATACAAGGGAATCCTTATAAGTTTAACAGCTGATCTTTCAGCAGAAACTCTGCAAACCACAAGGGTGTGGCAGGACATATTTAAAGTGATGAAAGGGAAAAACCTACAACCAAGATTACTCTACCCAGCAAGGATGTCATTCAGATTTGACGGAGAAATTAAAACCTTTACAGACAAACAAAAGCTAAGAGAAGTCAGCGCCACCAAACCACCTTTACAACAAAGGCTAAAGGAACTTCTCTAGGAAGGAAACACAAGAGAAGGGAAAGGCCTAGAATAACAAAACCAAAACAATTAATAAAATGGTAATAGGAACATAGATATCGATAATTACCATAAATGTAAATGGATTAAATGCTCCAACCAAAAGACATAGACTGGCTGAATGGATACATAAACAAGACCCATATATATACTGTCTACAAGAGTCCCACTTCAGACCTAGGGACACCTACAGACTGAAAGTGAGGGGATAGAAAAAGATATTCCAGACAAATGGAAATCAACAGAAAGTTGGAGTAGCAATTCTCATAGCAGACAAAATAGACTTTAAAATAAAGAATATTACAAGAGACAAAGAAGGACACTACATAATAACCAAGGGGTCAATCCAAGAAGATATAACAATTGTAAATATTTATGCACCCAACATACGAGCACCTCAATACATAAGGCAAACGCTAACAGCCATAAAAGGGGAAATCGATAATAACACAATCATAGTAGGGGATTTTAACACCCCACTTTCACCAACGGACAGATCATCCAAAATGAAAATAAATAAAGAAACATAAGCTTTAAATGATACATTAAACAAGATGGACTTAATTGATATTTACTGGACATTCCATCCAAAAACAACAGAATACACTTTCTTCTCAAGTGCTCATGGAACATTCTCCAGGATAGATCATATCTTGGGTCACAAGTCAATCCTTGGTAAATTTAAGAAAATTGAAATCATATCAAGTATCTTTTCCAACCACAACACTGTAAGATTAGATATCAATTCAGGAATAAAACTATAAAAAGTACAAACACATGGAGGCTAAACAATACACTGCTAAATCACCAAGAGATCACTGAAGAAATCAAAGAGGAAATTAAAAAAATACCTCGAGACAAATGACAATGAAAATATGACAACCCAAAACCTATGGGATGCAGCAAAAGGAGTTCTAAGAGGGAAGTTTATAGCAATACAATCCTACCACAAGAAACAAGAAAAATCTCAAATAAACAACCTAACCTTACACCTAAAGCAAATAGAGAAAGAAGAACAAAAAAACTCCAAAGTTAGCAGAGGGAAAGAAATCATAAAAATCAGATCAGAAATAAATGAAAAAGAAATGAAGGAAACGATAGCAAAGATCAATAAATCTAAAAGCTGGTTGTCTGAGAAGATAAACAAAATTGAGAAACCATTAGCCAGACTCATCAGGAATAAAAGAGAAAAGACTCAAATCAATAGAATTAGAAATGAAAAAGGAGAAGAAAGAACTGACACTGCAGAAATACAAAGGATCATGAGAGATTACTACAAACCACAATATGCCACTAACATGGACAGCCTGGTAGAAATGGACAAATTCTTAGAAAAGCACAACCTTCCAAGAATGAACCAGGAAGAAATAGAAAATATAAACAGACCGACCACAAGCACTGAAATTGAAACTGTGATTGAAAATCTTCCAACAAACAAAAGCCCAGGACCAGATGGCTCCCCAGGAGAATTCTATCAAACATTTAGAGAAGAGCTAACACCTATACTTCTCAAACTCTTCCAAAATATAGCAGAGGGAGGAATACTCCCAAACTCATTCTACGGGGCCACCATCACCCTGATACCAAAACCAGACAAAGATGTCACAAAGAAAGAACACTACAGGCCAATATCACTGATCAATATAGATGCAAAAATCCTAAACAGAATACTAGCAAACAGAATCCACCAGTACATTAAAAGGATACTACACCCTGATCAAGTGGGGTTTATCTGAGGATTGCAAGGATTCTTCAATATACACAAATCAATCAATGTGATAAACCGTATTAACAAACTGAAGGAGAAAAAGCATAGGATCATCTCAATAGATGCAGAAAAAGCTTTCAACAAAATTCAACACCCTTTTATGATAAAAACCTTCCAGAAAGTAGGCATAGAGGGAACTTACCTCAGCATAATAAAGGCCATATATGACAACTCCGCAGCCAACATTGTTCTCAATGGGGAAAAATTGAAACCATTGCCTCTAAGATCAGGAACAAGACAAGGTTGCCCACTCTCACCACTATTATTCAACATAGTTCTGGAAGTCTTAGCCATAGCAGTCAGAGATGAAAAAGAAATAAAAGGAATCCAAATTGGAAAAGAAGAAGTAAAACTGTCAGTGTTTGCAGATGACGTGATATTATACATAGAGAATCCTAAAGATGTTACCAGAAAACTACTAGTGCTATTCAATGAATTTGGTAAAGTGGCAGGATACAAAATTAATGCACAGAAATCTCTTGCATTCTTGTACATTAATGATGAAAAATCTGAAAGAGAAATTAAGGAAACACTTCCATTAACCATTACAACAAAAAGAATAAAATACCTAGGAATAAACCTACCTAAGGAGACAAAACACCTGTATGCAGAAAACTATAAGACACTGATGAAAGAAATTAAAGATGATACAAACAGATGGAGAGATATACCATGTTCTTGGATTGGAAGAATCAACATTGTGAAAATGACTCTACTACCCAAAGCAGTCTACAGATTCAATGCAATCCCTATTAAACTACCAAAGCATTTTTCACAGGACTAGAACAAAAAATTTCACAACTTGTATGGAGACACAAAAGACCCCAAATAGCCAAAGCAATCTTGAGAAAGAACATCAGAGCTGGAGGAATCAGGCTCTCTGACTTCATATTATACTACAAGGCTGCAGTAATCAAGACAGTATGGTACTGGAACAAAAAACAGAAATATAGGTAATGGAACAGGATAGAACGCCCAGAGATAAACCCACACACATATGGTCACCTTATCTTTTTTTTTTTTTTACTGTATGCAGGCCTCTCACTGCTGTGGCCTCTCCCGTTGCTGAGCACAGGCTCCGGACGCGCAGGCTCAGTGGCCATGGCTCACGGGCCCAGCTGCTCTGCGGCATGTGGGATTTTCCCAGACCGGGGCACGAACCCGTGTCCCCTGCATCGGCAGGCGGACTCTCAACCACTGCGCCACCAGGGAAGCCCTGGTCACCTTATCTTTGATAAAGAAGTCAAGAATATACAATGGAGAAAAGACAGTCTCTTCAATAAGTGGTGCTGGGAAAACTGGACAGCTACATGTAAAAGAATGAAATTAGAACACTCCCTAACGCCATACACAAAAATAAACTCAAAATGGATTAAGGACCTAAACGTAAGGCCAGACACCATCAAACTCTTAGAGGAAAACATAGGCAGAACACTCTATGACATAAATCACAGCAAGATCCTTTTTGACCCACCTCCTAGAAAAATGGAAATAAAAACAAAAATAAACAAATGGGACCTAATGAAACTTCAAAGCTTTTGCACAGCGAAGGAAACCATAAACAAGACGAAAAGACAACCCCCAGAATGGCAGAAAATAGTTGCAAATGAAGCAACTGACAAAGGATTAATCTCCAAAATTTACAAGCAGCTCATGCAGCTCAATATCTAAAAAAGAAACAACCCAATCTAAAAATGGGCAGAAGATCTAAATAGACATTTCTCCAAAGAAGATATACAGATCACCAACAAACACATGAAAAAATGCTCAACATCACTAATCATTAGAGAAATGCAAGTCAAAACTACAATGAGGTATCACCTCACACCAGTCAGAATGGCCATCATCAAAAAATCTAGAAACAATAAATGCTGGAGAGGGTGTGGAGAAAAGGGAACCCTCTTGCACTGTTGGTGGGAATGTAAATTGATACAGCCACTATGGAGAACAGTATGGAGGTTTCTTAAAAAACTAAAAATAGGGTTTCCTAAATTTTCCTAAAAAACTAAAAATAGGGTTTCCTGGTGGCGCAGTGGCTGAGAGTCCGCCTGCCGATGCAGGGGACACGGGTTTGTGCCCCGGTCCGGGAAGATCCCACATGCCGTGGAGTGGCTGGGCCCGTGAGCCATGGCCGCTGAGCCTGTGTGTCCCGAGCCTGTGCTCTGGAACGGAAGAGGCCACAATGGTGAGAGGCCCGTGTACCGCAAAACAAACAAACAAAAAACAAAACAAAAAAACCCCCTAAAACTAGAACTACCATACGACCCAGCAATCCCACTACTGGGTATATACCCTGAGGAAACCATAATTCAAAAAGAGTCATGTACCACAATTTTCACTGCAGCTCTATTTACCATAACCAAGACATGGAAGCATCCTAAGTGTCCATCGACAGATGAATGGATAAAGAAGATGTGATACATATATACAATGGAATATTACTCAGCCATAAAAAGAAACAAAATTGAGTTATTTGTAGTGAGGTGGATGGACCTAGAGTCTGTCGTACAGAGTGAAGTAAGTCAGAAAGAGAAAAACAAATACCGTATGCGAACACATATATATGGAATCTAAAAAACAGACAAACAAAAAGGGTTCTGAAGAACCTAGGGACAGGACAGGAATAAAGACGCAAACGTGGAGAGTGGACCTGAGGACCTGGGGAAGGGGAGGGGTGGGCTGGGATGAGGTGAGAGAGTGGCGTGGGCATATATACACTACCTAATGTAGAATGGATGGCTGGTGGGAAGCAGCTGCATAGCACAGGGAGATCAGCTCAGGGCTTTGTGACCACCTAGAGTGGTGGGGAGGGAGACTCAAGAGGGAGGGGAAATGGGGATCTGTGTGTACGTATGGCTGATTCACTTTTTTATACAGCAGAAACTAAGGCACAATTGTAGAACAACTATACTCCAATAAAGATGTTGAAAAAAAAAGACACAGGAAGAATAAACTAGAGACTAACAAGATCCGTTCCCTACAGGGTGTGGGTGGGAACATGGTTGAAAAGTAGATACGAATGGAGTAGGCGTGACACTTCTCTGAGGATTCCTTTTTGAATATTTCTAACTCTTGGAACCAAGCTAATGTTGCACATACTCAAAAAAAGAAAATCAATAAAATCAACAAGGATTGGGGAAAACCCTACAGTGGAACACAAATAGTAACAAATGTACTGAACTTTATATTTTTAAATGAATAACATAACTACACTAATTCACGTAACTTTTTTCTTTCACACATGAGGTTGTATTGATTGTCTTGAAGATCAGCACACAGATATTATAAACAATTTGTTCAAATTTTAATGAACACACCAAAAATATACAAAGCCATGTAGTTGTAAATCTTTTCTAAGTAGTTATTTAAGTGACTTTCAGTTTAAAATTTGGAGGCAAATTTTCCCTAAGAGGATATCAAGTACCAATACCTTCAAATGTTTGGTAAGCTGCTACACTGTAAGTCTCACTAATTCACAATTTAATATCATACATGCTACATACACGAATTTTCAACCTTTCACAGCATATAACAAAGTTATCAGGAAAACTGGACTACCATAACCAAAAATACATTACAAAGTGCAAACAATTCTGACAGGGAAAGCCAAGGTAAGGGGGTGCTTTTCTTTAAGAAACAATTCTATTAAAAAATGACATGGAATAGAAATCATTTAAAATGTTGAAGACATTAAATGCATGACTGTGGCTCCAAATTGCCATTTCATATGCTCTGTATTATAGGATATATTTAAATCTGCCTCTTCTCAATCTACAGAATGTTAAGTTTACACCCAAGATAGTCAAACCTGCCCATAATTCAATATCGCACCATTTTCTGTTTGCACCCAAACAGAAAACAAAGCAAATAGAAACCAAAACACCCACCCAGCAAATGATTTCACTTCTTGAATAAAAGCATTTACACTTAACAAATGAGATGAAGCAGCATTCCCTTCTTAAGAAGTTTCCTAGAGCTACAAAAAAAACCTTGCATTTACAAAATAGTTGAGAAAGATATTCCTATGATAGTACAGAGATATAGGGCCCACTCATACAACTTATAAACAGACTTGGCTTCTTTCTCTCCTGCTTCATTAGAGGCTGGATTCTTCTTGGTTTCAGTTCTTTTTCAGCAGGTCAATCTTTAGTTGCTCCGTTAGTCACTTAGGCCTGTTTGCCATTTGTTTCCCTTTTCGCTTTTGTTTGCGCTTTCTTGCCTGAGGATTTATTCTTTCCTGCTGCCTTCTGGGGATTCATTTTCACATTTGCAGGAGCAGGTTTAGCTGACAACCTCGCACATCTCTTGGGCTCTCTCTTCACTGCCCTTTGGACTGAACTGACTTTCCTCTGGGGCATCTTGGCAGCGGAGGGGTGTATGCCCGGTGCCTACAGGCCTCTTAGTGCAGAGAACCTTCTTGAAGCTGGGCTGCCAGTCTGCTGTCCCTCCTTCCGCCCTCCAATAACTTTTGAACACGGTATTTGGACAATGACCTCAGAGTAAAGATAAAAAGAACTCTAAAAAAATATTAAACTCTAGTTTGTAGGCTTCTTTTTCTCAGAGGCATGGGTTAGCCATACTGAATTACTTTCTGTGTATTCTAGGATTGACCAAACACATAGATATATTGTGGATGAAGCCAGCCAGGTTTCTCCTTGTCACTGAAGGGAGTCACAAATACAAAAAATTGGAAAAAAATATAATGAACACTGTATTGTTGCATTGGATTTGGAGGTATCAGTGTGACCAAATGGATGTTAATATATAGGTATGTAAATAGATATAGATGTATATGGGTGAATATATGTGTCTACTTTCTAGCTTTGCTCTCAGAGGGGGCCTAGAAGGAATGACACCCAAGAAACACTGGGCACATCTAATGCCCAGATCTTGGTTTCTCAATACTCAAAGAAACCTGAACTCATTGAATAAATGGCTGATTTCAAGGCTGGGGCAGGAAAAGAACAAGATGAGTCTGTAATACCTTTGTGTGCCAGAAACTGTTCAAACCATGAAGGGAATATGTCAAAAGGAAATAGGAACCATTTGTTAGGGGCTTCCACTGACCAAATGAAGGATAATTTGAGTTTCTAAATAAATGATAGTAAGAGAGGGCTTCCCTGGTGGCGCAGTGGTTGGGAGTCCGCCTGCCGATGCAGGGGGCGCGGGTTCGTGCCCTGGTCCGGGAGGATCCCACGTGCCGCGGAGCGGCTGGGCCCGTGGGCCATGGCCGCTGGGCCTGCGCGTTCGGAGCCTGTGTTCCGCAGCAGGGGGGGCCACAGCAGTGAGAGGCCCGCGTACCACAAAAAAAAAAAAAAAAGATAGTAAGAGATTTTATTTCATTAAATAAAATAAGAATTCATGAGTCGATATTAATATACTAAATAAATAAATAAGAAATGAAAGGAGAATGGGAAGATCCTTCTTAGACTAGAAAGCCAACTAATAAAGGTAGAAGTAAGCCAGACAGAGAAAGACAAATATCATATGATATCACTTATATGTAGAATCTAAAATATGACACAAATGAACTTATCTAAAAAACAGAAACAGACTCACAGACATAGAGAACAGAATTGTGGTTGCCAAGGGGGAAGAGGGATGGGGGAAGGATGGATTGGGAGTTTGGGATTAGCAGATGCAAACTATTATATATATAGAATGGATAAACAACAGGTCCTACTGTATAGCACAGGGAACTATATTCAATATCCTGTGATAAACCATACTGGAGAATAATATAAAAAAGAATTATATATATGTACAACTGAATCACTTTGCTGTACAGCAGAAATTAACACATTGTAAATCAACTACACTTCCATAAAAAAAATAAATTAAAAAAAATTAACATTACCAGTAATGGGACTGATCAACATCATGTGTCCCCTGATGTGATGCACAAAGAACCCAACTTCACTTCAGAGTTATTCCTGCCCAAATTGCATAACCTGAATATAATTAGGAGTAAACATCAGACAAACCCAAACTGAGGGGTATTCTATCTAGTCAGTGCTGTTAAAAACGTCTTAAAACATAAAGAAAGATTGTGTTTCAGGTTAAAGGAGATTGAATAGACATGACAACTGAATGCACCACGTGTTTCTGAATTTTGTTTCTAAAAAGAGCATTATTGCGGCAATTGGCAAAACCTGAATGAGGTCTGTAGATGGATAAATAATATTGTGTCAATGTTAATTTTCTGATTTTGATCATAGTACTGTTGTTATATCAGATTCTGTCTTTGCTTTTAGGAAATATACACTGAAGTATTTAGAGATAAAGGGCCATTATGTCTACAACTTATTCTCAAAGGGTTTGGAAAAATAGACATAATAATATGTATATAAAATAATAAGTGTGTATGCATATATTATATGTATATATGTAATATGATGTGTATACAATATACATATATGTTACATGTACATGTGTAGAAAAGTCCTTACTTTGTAGAGATATTTTAAGGATTAAAAAGAAAGTTGTATAAAGGGATTAGTACCGTGCTTGGTACACTACAGATGCTGTATACATGTTAGCAATTGTTGTCATTTTTGGCACTTAGAATTTAGTTTCTTCACCTCTAAAATGGGATCATTTATGCATACCCCAGAGGGTATTAACCAAGATAATATCTGTAAAAGTGATATGTGAACTCTAATGTTCTCTGCAAAAGTAGTCATCATTACTAAAATTATTTTTAAATTTTTTGAGTACTTCCATAGCACTTATTGTGTAGCAATCTTGACTCATTTAATCTTCACAGCAACACTTTTGAGGTAGATACTATTGTCACCCCATTTCACAGAGGGGCTAAGTAACTTGCCCAAGGTCATACAGCTAGTAAGTTGTAGATACAAGCTTTGAGACCAGGCAAAATGACTCGTTTGTATTCTTAACCACTAGTCTGTGCTGATTGTCATTTCTTTTACTACTTCATTTTAATTTCATGTATCCTAACACCTTCTTCTCCAGGTTTTAGGATGAGGTATTAGACTGCTAATATTCCAGGATTTGCTGACAACCCCATGGTGGCCTTCTCTATACAACTTAACACAGTGCCATTTTGAGTTTCATATATATATATATATATATATATATATATATATATATATATATATTTTTTTTTTTTTTTGGTACGCGGGCCTCTCACTGTTGTGGCCTCTCCCGTTGCGGAGCACAGTCTCCAGACGCACAGGCTCAGCGGCCATGGCTCACGGGCCCAGCCGCGTTCCCAGACCGGGGCACAAACCCGCGTCCCCTGCGTCGGCAGGCGGACTCTCAACCACTGCGCCACCAGGGAAGCCCTGAGTTTCATATATTTTTTATACACTCCTTTTCTTTTCATACTGAAAGCACCTTTTCTCTTTTGTATGTCATTCTGCTACTCTTCCTTATATAAAATTATGAGCAAACTTTCTCATTTCATTTTCTTTTTCTGAATCTTCCCCAGAGCTGCACATAGTGGTCTACGTGTGACAGAATTATGATTTTATAGAAGAAATGAAGCATGATGTTTTCCATTTTGTTTCCAGTCCCATTTCTGAAAATGACCAGCCTTTGGTCAGTAATTTGGGAGGATAAGCTGTTAGGTAACCTGCCTTCAACAAAACTGGTGCTCTTAATCCTGTCTCTGGGAAAACTATTAAAATAGGACTCTGAAAGTGACTTAGGGGAGGAGTCTAGAAATAATTTGCTTCTCTCATGCTTTACCTTTTGCTTTCTTGGTTAGAGTTAATTGTTCTAATTATTCAGTTTTATATGTTTAAACATGATAACTAATTTCTAGAAAGGTGACAATAAATACATAACAGCTATTGAAGTTTGTAAGAGATACTGCAACAGTGAAATTGCTGTTTACCTAAAATTCTGAAATATGAATTAAATTTTGGCAAATTTGCTCCTAAATGCTAGCTTTAGAAATCTACAACTTAGCTCTTCTCCCAAGGGACTGCTCCTTCGGTTCACAAATTGGCAAATATATGAGGCAATCATGGCTACAAGTAACAAAAAAATCAACTCTTGTTCTTTTAAGCCTGTCATAAAACAGTTGTGCTTTAACTATTTCTCTTTTAGGAAATTAGGAAGCATGACTGTTTGGGTGTTTTCATCCTCACTCTTAAAGAAATAACCAGCATAAAGTGAAAGCAGTAGGGAAATGATTAAAACAACAGTAGTTTGGTGTACTAAATGATGCTCCACACTTCCCTGAAGATCTGTTCAATTTTCTTCATTTTAAAATTCTCTGTTCTTCAGATTGCATGTTGTGGTCTGAATGTTTGTGTCCCCACAAAATTCACATGTTGAAATCGTAATACCCAATGTGACAGTATTAGGGAGTAGGGACTTTGGGGGTGATTAGGTCATGAGGATGGAACCCTCGTGAATGGGGTTAGTGCCCTTCTAAAAGACACCCCAGAGATCTCCCTCCCATCTCCCACCTTGTGAAGCAGAGCTGTGGAGCTCTTCACACTCATGGCTTGCCTTTCCCTCTGGACAGAATCCCTATGCCACTGCGTTGGAGCTGGGGCCAGTCAAATTTTCCTGGAGTGACAACCTCACCCTATGAGACTGGTACTGGGCAGTGGTGGCAACCTCTGATCTTCTTCATTTCCCTCTCCAGGCTTAAAACCTTCACCCTGTGAGCAAGCTGTGTTGATTCAGGCCAGTATCCTTGGCTTGCTGCATGTAGCATAGAGCTTCCACCCTACAAGTGGGGCCTTGGTGGGGGAAGAAGACCCACTTCTTTTGGCCACATCTGCTTGGAATAGAGTTTGTACAACATGATCCAGGGAGATGAGAAACACCAGTATCTCGACCCTCCCAAGTCAAGTCCCAGACTGGAAACTGTGGGGAGAGGGAGCTCCTCTCTTCATGGTTGCATGTCCCCAAGTCAGAGCTTCCATAATACAGAGCTGCGAGGGGTGAGCAAGGCTTTTGCTATTCTCGCAGACATTTAGTAAATTTGCTTGAATGAATGTTTCTCAGTTTGGTGTATACCCTTAAGACACTATCCAGAGATTTTAAATGACTGCTTGATGTAAATTTCAACAGTTTGTTTTTTGCTGGAGAGGGTTCACTGAGTTCTTTGTTCCATCATTCCAGAAGTCCTATTCCCCACACCCTTTTTTTTTTTTTAACAGGATGAAACTGAAGTCCAGAGAAATTGTAAATTGCCTACACAGTGATGGGGCTGGAACCAGAACCCAAATCCAATATTTTTTTTCAGTATTCCAGGTGCTTCAGAGGGGTAAAATGCCCATTTCTGTTTGAGTCATAGTTGAGTAGATGTGATCCAAGTAAAGGGTCAAAATCATAGATAGATCCAGTAATCCAAGTTCAAATCTGGTTCACTGAAGTAACGTGTTGTCAAGTGACCCTACTGTTTCCTTGATGCTTTTCTTCTGATTCTTTTGTGATTCACTGATCCTCCCTCTCTCTACTTTATCTCTCACCTCACCCTTTTCGTAAACTACACAGGGTCCTTGGGCAGTGGTGAAATTTCCAGAGCAGTTATTCTACTGAGAAGGCACAGGTAGCTTTGAGTCTTTCTGGTGAGTATTGGTTTATCAAACATAAATTTCAAACTGGTGGGTTGATGTAGTAAATAGAATATAGGTTTTGACATCAAACTCAGTTTTATTTCAGATGGGAATGGAAAGTTTATTAAACTGGTAAATGTTATATATCAAAAACTTACAGTGTACCTCATAATTTATGAAGAAACTTTAAGAGGCATTCCCTTCAGAAACAAAATCAGGGACAAAATTACTGTTAGTATTTAACAAAGTATGAGGTATCCTGCCCAATGCTAAAAAGAAAGAAAAAGAAAGAAGTATATTGATCGGGGGAAAAAGAGAGAAAACCATCATTATTTGCAGATAATATAATCCTCCAGCTAGAAAAAAACAACAATCAGAAAATTATTATAATTAGTAAGATAATTCACAAGTTTGTCAGTAAGGTCAACTTACAAAAAATAAAAGCATTTTTTCCTCACCAACAGTAACCAATTATAAAGTGTATCAAAAAAAAACAAGATATCATTCAGATTACAAGCTGTTTTAGACCACAGCTTGCCCACTTTCTGGTTGGGTGTTCTCTGGCATGTTGGACAACCTTTCAGAAGCTCAATTTCCTGCATCTGAAAAATGGGAATAATAATACCCTACAGAATGTTGTGAGGAATCAGTGTATATAGAATTTAGCCCAGAACAGAGACTCAGTCTGTGGCAGCTCCTTTCCATTCTCAACATCTTTGCTGTTAAAGAAATGTTGGTTATCAGGGTTTCACTCACTGCTCCTTTTCTGCCGATTGTTGCTTAGTTTCTTGTTCCTGATGGTATCTCTTTTGGACATTATGTTGTTCAATTGACGCACGTCCTTAGTACCTTACATAATATAGTGCTTTACCTCATATTAAATTCAGTACATTACATAATATTAAAAGGGCAGAACTACCTTGGAGATAGATAGAGTCTGAATGTCTGGTCATTTTGTCCTAGGCTGTGAATTTGGTGTTCCTACTTCCATCCAGCCTCTTATCTGTTTGTGTGGCTGTCCCATTAACCTCAGTTATCAGAGCATCTAGAAACAGTGAAGTAATTCACTAAATTAGTAGTCTGTAGTTCAAAGGGCAATTGTTTTATGTAAGTGTTATAAAAGATTCATATCCTCCCAAACGTAAGCAATTCAGTAAATCTGTCCAGTCTAAGTGTGTTATGATTAGGCTGGATTAACCTCCTTCCATTAAAAGAAAAATGCAGAACTTTGTCCTGCAGCCAAAGGGAACTGGTTAATGTCCATTAGGGATCGACAAAGTAGTTGTTTGGTCCTAGGCTGACACTTCATTTCCCAACTTCGGAGTTTGTTCATGAAATTGGTATGAGCCTTAGAGTCTGCTGAGAGTGCACAAAGAATGTGTGTGTGTTTGTGTGTGTGCATGTACTTCAGTAGGAGGGGTCTACCTCTGACCTTGAAGGTTCATAGAGGGGTCATGACAGGTCACCAAGGATCATAAAAATAATTAAGAATTACAATGTGTTTATAACGCTGAGGCCCTATTCTAATTGCTTCCTCAGTCTTCATTCCTTTAATGCTCACAACAATCCCATCAGGTAGTTATGATTATTATTCCCATTTTTTTAACTTTTTATTTTATATCGGGGTATAGTTGATTAACAACGTTGTGTTAGTTTCAGGTGTACAGCAAAGTGATTCATTTATACATATATTTGTATCTATTCTTTTTCAATATTCCTATTTTATAGATGAGAATCCTGAGGCACAGAAAAGTGACTTCCCATGGTCAAACAGAGTTGGTGCAGAAACTAAGATGGTCAGCTTCGAAATTGATACTGTTAATTACTATGCTGCCTCTTGCATAACGACGTGGGCTATGAAGCATTCAAATGGCTTTTCATTATCCCTAAAGCTGCATTCTTACATTTTTTTCAAAATTTTTTGTGGTAAAATACATATACTATAAAGTTTACCATCTTAACATTTTAAGTGTACAGTTCAGTGGTATAAAGTACAGCTTTTCTTTTTAAATTTATTTTTTTCTTTTTTTTCCTCAGCTTTATTGAGGTATGACTGACAAATAAAAATGGAATATATGTATTTAGGGTGTACATTCTTCACCCAAGTAGCCTAAGTAAAGGCTGCCCAGTGAGCAGACAGCAAGATATACTCCTCCCGAACCTTGCCACTGACAGTGGAAGTCTGGCTCAACAAGGATGTCTCTCAGTCAATCTGGGTTTGAAAGTTCTGCTTATCTCTTTATGGGAAACTGAGAAGATGTTACAGCGAAAGCAGCCATTTTGAGAGCAGCCTACTGAAAAGGAGCTCAGCTGGGAAGCAAGGGCAGTGCTCCTGGGCACCTAAGATGCTGGAGCAATGCTTCCATCTAAAGTCGACCTTAGGGAGGACCCACATGCCAAAAGCTATCCCAACTCTGAGCCTTCTATTGGACAAGTCCACGTGTCTTCCAACACACAAGATATGGCTGCTGACATCATTAGCTGCTGTTTGTCAATTTAAATGGCATCGGTATGCATAGGATGCATTCTATTTGTGTTGAATCTTTTATTCCTGAGGCTAGTTGCTTGTTTCTTACTTTAAAAAGTATTTCTTTGATGTGATGTAGGCCCCTAAAGAAAGTAGCTAAATAAACCATTGACTACAGAACTCAGATTCAACACAAGCATATTGTGATAATTTGCTGACCATCAATTATAGATTTTTGTCTGCCATTTGCTCTGTTGGGAGAGAGATGGAAAGGGAAAAAAACCTCTGAAAATCCATCTTAAATTCATCAGTAATTGTACCAAAGCAAATGCTGGAGGGGTATTTTCTACCCTGATCTTCAGCTTCATGAGAGACATTTGCTTTCTTGTCTACACATTAGAAAGTGTCTTTCCTGATAGGATATTGTATCGTATGCCTTGAAGAGGGAAGGAGAAAAAATTGTATAATAAACTAGAGTTACACACATCTAAGATGTCATTCTCAACTGTTAATTCAAGCAGGGGGCTTATCTAGATTTTTGTCTAATGGAATGAAGCATTTGATACATTGTCTATATTCAAATTGATTTCCTCTTACAAAACAGCAAGTGAAAATGACTGCTCAACATGGATTGATTGATACCATACCTCAGGAGCCACTGACGGAAAATCCCACCTGTTGAGAATCTCAAAAAAGCTTTTGTCCCACCGTGGAATCCCAGTGGGGAGATGGAGAGCAAAGGAGCTTGTTCAACTCCCGCCCCATAGAAGGGAGATAGGAGAAAGGAGATAGACCCGCTTTGTGCTCTGATAGGTTTTGCCGGGACCCAAATGGACCCTGTGCTAATAGGGGTTTCTGTTCTCTCCCTTCCTCTGCCGACATCCTCTCCTCTTAAGCCCTCCACATCCTTCTCCATTTCTCTTTCTCTCTCTTGTCTTTACCTTTCTTCCACTGGCCCCTTTTCTCAATTTCTTCTTTTCCCTTGCCTTTTCATTTCGAGTTTTCCCTATTGTCATGATGGAGTTTAATTTGCATTTACCTAATGGATAGCCATGTTGAACGTATTTGCATGGTTTATTCGCCATCCTTATATCTTCTTTGCCCATCTTTTACAATTAGGTTGTTTGCTTTCTATTGGTAGAGTTTGAGAATTCCCTGTCTCTCTGTGTCTCTTTCTGTCTCTCTGTCTCTGTCTCTATAGATAGATACACAGATACTTAAATGGATAGATATACATATATAAAATCTATATCTATGCACTGGATCCAAGTCCTTTGGCAAATATTTGATTACAATTATTTTCTCTCATTCTGTGCTTTGTATTTTCATTTTCTTAACATTTATTTTTGAAGAACAGAAGTTGTAAATTTTGATGAAATCAGATTTATCTATTTGTTATTTCATGTTTTGTGTTTTTTGGTGTAATATCTGAAACTCTTTGACTAATCACGGTCCCAAGGATTTTTCTCCTATTATTTCCTGACAGAAGGTTTTATAGTTTTAGGTTTTACATTCATGACAATGATCTATTTTGAGTTAATTTTTGTGTATGGTGCAAGGGATGGATAAAAGTTTATTTTTTTCACATATGGATATCCAGTTTTTCTAGCACTACTTGTTAAAAAGTCTATCATTTCTTCACTGAATCACCTTTGTGCCTCTATCAAAAATCAGTGCAGCATATATGTGTAGGTCTGGATTCTCTATTCTGTTTAATTGTTCTATTTGTCTATCTTTATGCCAATACTACAGTGTTTTGATCACTGTAGTTTTATATTGAGACTTTAAAACAGGTAGTGTTAATTCTCCAACTTTGCTCTTCCTTTTGAAAGTTACTTTGTCTATTCTAAGTCCTGTGCATTGTCTTGTGAATTGTAAAGCAGCTCATCAAACTCTGCAGAAGTTTGAGCGGGATCACATTAAATGCATAGATCAATTCTGAGAAATTTGACATCTTAACAAAATTGAATCTTCTAACTCATGAACATGACATACCTCCCCATGTATCAATAATAAAGCATAATATGCTGAAAATGTTGCTTTTTTCTTCCATCTTCAATATTAAAATGGCTACACAAAAATTCACCGATTTTGATAAGGTTTTTTTAAATGCACACTGATATGACAGCTGTCATATAATCTAACAAAATTGTTTCAAATGAAGTTAAAGACAACTAAGTGCTACTAGAGCCATCTTACAGAAAAAACGAACAAAACTTTTAGCCAACCCAATACTTTGCAACCTTACTAACCTCACTGATCAGTTTCAGGAGCTTTTGTAGATTCTATCATGATTTCTACGTAAATGATTATGCCATCTGCAAATAAGGACAGTTTTGCTTTTTCCTTTCTAACCTGTATTCATGTTATGTCTTTTTCTTGTTTATTGCACGAATAGAACTTCTAGTACAACGATGAATGGAAATGATGGTCTTTTACTGGCCTTAAAAGGAAATCGTTCAGTTTCTTACTATTAATTATAATGTCAACTATAGATTTTTGGCATATGCCCTTATCAAGTTGAGGAAGTTCCCTTCTACTCCTAGTTTGCTCAATATTTCTATCAAGAATGGTTGTTGGGGCTTCCCTGGTGGCGCAGTGGTTGAGAGTCCACCTGCCGATGCAGGGGACACGGGTTCATGCCCCGGTCCAGGAAGATCCCACATGCCGCGGAGCGGCTGGGCCCGTGAGCCATGGCTGCTGAGCCTGCGCGTCCGGAGCCTGTGCTCCGCAGCGGGAGAGGCCACAACAGTGAGAGGCCCGCGTACCGTAAGAAACAAAAACAAAAAAACAAAACAAAACAAAAAAGAATGGTTGTTGGGTTTTGGCAAATGCTTTTACTGCATATATTGAGATGATCATATGGTACACATTTTTTGTTTAATAGATTGAATGAATTACAGTGATTGACTTTCAAATATAAAACTAAGCTTGCATTTCTGAGAAAATCTCACTTGGTCATAATATATTACCTTTTTTATATATCAGTGGATTCAAGTTGCAGAACTTTTGGAAATAATGTTTGTGTTTATGCTCATGAGAGATATTGGTCTGTACTTCTCTTATAATGTCTTTGTCTAGTTTTAATATCAGGGTAATGCTAGTCTTAAAGAATTAGTTGAGAAGTATTCTCTCGCTTCCATTTTCTGGAGGAGTTTATGTATAATTAGCATTATTTCCTCCTTAAATGTTTGGTAAAATGTACCAGTGAAGTCAACTGGGCCTGGAGTTTTCTTTGTGGGAAGGTTTTTAAGTACAAGTTCAATTTCTTTTATAAATATGGGGCTATTAATGTTATCTATTTATCCTTGAATGAGCCTTAGTAGTTTGTGTCCTTCAATGGATTTGTTTATTTCATCTCACCTGTCAAAATTATTGACATATAGTTCTTCATGATATTTCCTTATTACCCTTTTCAGATCTGTAGTATCTGTAGTGATGACATCTCTCTCATTCCTGATATTAAAAATTTGTGTCTTCTCTTTTTTTTTTGATCAATTTGGCTAGACATTTATCAATTTTATTTCTCCTCCAAAAGAATCAGCTTTTGGTTGCATTCATTGTTTTATCTATTGTTTTTATGTTTTCTATCAATATTTCATCGATTGATACTCTGATCTTTATTACTTCCTTTGTGCTGGTAACTTTGTTTTAATTTGCTCTTTTATTTTACTTTCTTATGGTAGAACCCGAGGTCATTGATTTGAAGCCTTCATTCTTTTTAATGTGAGCATTTAGTGCAATAAATTTCCCTCTAAATACTTCTTTAGTGACATTCAACAAATTTTGATATAGAGCATTTTTACTTTCATTAATTAGACTTAATGTGTAGATTGCTTTAGGCAGTGTAGACATCTTAACAATACTAAGTTTTTAAATCTACAGATACGAGATGTCTTTCCATTATTGATTTACATTTTTTAAGAGATTAAACATTTCCAAAGAGTATTTCATGTAGAGAAATGCTTTTAAATTTTAACTTTTTATATACAATGCACTGTGCAAATGTAAGGAAATGTAGATAAGTGAATGCAGAAATAAAATATCCTGTGGTTCCACAACTTATAGAAAATCAGTGTTAATCTTTTGGGGTATGTACATATCCAAAATATTTTCTATGCAGTCACACCTCTAGACATCCATTTTAAGAACTGGAGTCAATTTTAAATGCTATTTTTATAACCTGAATTGTTACTTAACAAAGATCATAAATATATCGTAGTAATGGCAAATAGAGATTTATGCCATCACTGCCAATAGCTGCAGAGTATTCCATGTTACTGTCCCACCATACTTCTTTTAATCACCCTTTATTTAAAAAGTATTTCAACTGTTCATTTTCAAACAAAGCTGTAATGAAAACATTTTTAGAAATAGGCTGGATTTTACCTATAATAACAGATAATAGTACCTCAAATTCATTTGCCTCTGGAAACCACAAATACACACACACACACCACACACACACACATAGAATGCACCACTTAACTGTGTACCCCTTTCTGGCATTTGGCTCAACTGTGCACGAGTTCAGAGAATCATCCCAATTTGTATGATCTGAGCACACACCAGTTCTATGAAAAAAGGGATTTGAATGCCCTCCACCACAGAGGAAAATAAGTAAGTACAAAGCATAAATAACCCCAATATCATTCACGCAATCATGATAGAATTAGTAGAGAGCACTAATGTATAAGAATAAAAACACAAGTGGCTTTTACTGTTTTATTTTTTTAAAACCCTCTCTTTACACCATGATCAGGTGGGGTTTCTCCCAGAAATGCAAGGATTCTTCAGTATATGCAAATCAATCAATGTGATACACCATATTAACAAATTGAAGGAGAAAAACCATATGATCATCTCAATAGATGCAGAAGCAGCCTTTGACAAAATTCAACACCCATTTATGATAAAAATCCTCCAGAAAGTAGGCATAGAGGGAACTGACCTCAATATAATAAAGGCCATATATGACAAACCCACAGCCAACATAGTTCTCAGTGGTGAAAACCTGAAACCATTGCCTCTAAGATTAGGAACAAGACAAGGTTGTCCACTCTCACCACTATTATTCAATATAGTTTTGGAAGTTTTAGCCACAGCAATCAGAGAAGAAAAAAGAAATAAAAGGAATCCAAATCGGAAAAGAAGAAGTAAAGTGGTTATTGTTTGCAAATGACATGATACTATACATAGAGAATCCTAAAGATGCCACCAGAAAACTTCTAAAGCTAATCAATGAATTTGGTAAAGTAGCAGGATACAAACTTAATGCACAGAAATCTCTTGCATTCCTATACATTAATGATGAAAAATCTGAAAGAGAAATTAGGAAACACACCCATTTACCACTGCAACAAAAACAATAAAATACCTAGGAATAAACCTACCTAAGGAGACAAAACACCTGTATGCAGAAAACTATAAGACACTGATGAAAGAAATTAAAGATGATACAAACAGATGGAGAGATATACCATGTTCTTGGATTGGAAGAATCAACATTGTGAAAATGTCTATCCTACCTAAAGCAATCTACAGATTCAATGCAATCCCTATTAAACTATCAATGGCATTTTTCACAGAACTAGAACAAAAAATTTCACACTTTGTATGGAAACACAAAAGACCCCAAATAGCCAGAACAATCTTGAGAAAGAAAAACGGAGCTGGAGGAATCAGGCTTCCAGACTTCAGACTATACTACAAAGCTACAGTAATCAAGACAGTATGGCACTGGCACCAAAACAGAAATATAGGTCAATGGAACAGGATAGACAGCCCAGAGATAAACCCACGCACATATGGTCACCTTATTTTTGATAAAGGAGGCAAGAATATACAATAGAGAAAAGACAGCCTCTTCAATAAGTGGTGCTGGGAAAACTGGACAGCTACATGTAAAAGAATGAAATTAGAACACTCCTTAACACCATACACAAAAATAAACTCAAAATGGATTAAGGACCTAAATGTAAGGCCAGACACTACCAAACTCTTAGAGGAAAACATAGGCAGAACACTCTATGACATAAATCACAACAAGATCTTTTTTGACCCACCACCTGGAGAAATGGAAATAAAAACAAAAATAAACAAATGGGACCTAATGAAACTTCAAAGCTTTTGCACAGCAAAGGAAACCATAAATAAGATGAAAAGACAACCCTCAGAATGGGAGAAAATATTTGCAAATGAAGCAACTGACAAAGGATTAATCTCCAAAATTTACAAGCAGCTCATGCAGCTCAATATCAGAAAAACAAACAACCCAATCCAAAAGTGGGCAGAAGACCTAAATAGACATTTCTCCAAAGAAGATATACAGATTGCCAACAAACACATGCAAGAATGCTCAACATCATTAATGATTAGAGAAATGCAAATCAAAACTACAATGAGATATCATCTCACACCAGTCAGAATGGCCATCATCAAAAAATCTACAAACCATAAACGCTGGAGAGGGTGTGGAGAAAAGGCAACCCTCTTGCACTGTTGGTGGGAATGTAAATTGATACAGCCACTATGGAGAACAGTATGGAGGTTTCTTAAAAAACTAAAAATAGAACTACCATTCGACCCTGCAATCCCACTACTGGGCATATACCCTGAGAAAACCATAATTCAAAAAGAATCATGTACCACTATGTTTATTGCAGCTCTATTTACAATAGCCAGGACATGGAAGCAACCTAAGTGTCCATCAACAGACGAATGGATAAAGAAGATGTGACGCATATATATAATGGAATATTATCCATAAAAAGAAACGAAATTGAGCTATTTGCAGGGAGGTGGATGGACATAGAGTCTGTCATACAGAGTGAAGTAAGTCAGAAAGAGAAAAACGAATACCGTATGCTAACACGTATATATGGAATCTAATAAAAAAGAAAAAATAATGGTCAGGAGAACCTAGAGGCAAGACACGAATAAAGATGCAGTCCTACTAGAGAATGGACTTGAGGATATGGGAAGGGAAAGGGTAAGCTTAGACAAATTGAGAGAGTGGCATGGACATATATACACTACCAAATGTAAAATAGATAGCTAGTGGGAAGCAGCCGCATAGCACAGGGATTTCAGCTCGGGGCTTTGTGACCACCTAGAGGGGTGGGATAGGAAGGGTGGGAGGGAGGGAGATGCAAGAGGGAAGAGATATGGGGACATATGTATATGTATAACTGTTTCACTTTGTTATAAAGCAGAAACTAACACACTATTGTAAAGGAATTTTACTCCAATAAAGATGTTTAAAAGAAGAAAAAAGAAAGAAAGCGATTAACCACAGAAGATTGGGAGAAAACATTTACAAAACATATATGAGAAAGAATTTGTATCCAGAACACATATAAAACTCCAGCTTTTACATATACATTATTATTTTCTATAGGCACTGTGTTGCAATTACATCTCTAGGACTTATGTTGCATAACTGAAACTTGTACACTTTGATTAATAGCTCCCCATTTCTTCCTCCCAGAGCCCCTGGCAACCACCATTTTACTTTCAGTTTCTATAAGTTTGACTGTTTTAGATAGTTAATAGTATTGTATACTTTATTTATTTATTTATTTATTTAATATTTGGCTGTGTTGGGTCTTTGTTGCTGCATGCGGGCTTTCTCTAGTTGCCACGAGCAGGGGCTACTGTTCGTTGAAGAGCACGGGCTCTAGGTGTGTGGGCTTCACTAGTTGTGGCACGTGGGCTCAGTAGTTGTGGCTCACAGGCTCTAGAGTGCATGCTCAGTAGTTGTGGCACATGGGTTTAGTTGCTCCACGGCATGTGGGATCTTCCCAAACCAGGGCTCGAACCTGTGTCCCCTGCATTGGCAGGTGGATTCTTAACCACTGCACCCACCAGGGAAGTTCTGTATACTTTAAAATTGCCAAAAGGGTAAACTTTATGTTAGGTGTCCTTATCATATAAACAAAGAAACAGATAAATAAATAAAAAAGGTGGGAGAGAACTTTTGGAGATGATGAATGTGTTTAAGGCATTGATTGCGGTGATGGGTTCAATGGATATATACTTATCTCCAAACTTATAAAGTTGTATACATTATATATGTACAGCTTTTTATATGTCAATCATATCTCAATAAAGTGGTTTTTAAAGAAAAAGCTGCACTTTATAGCTTACTAATTCCAAGCAACAGTGGACAATAACAGGACTAGATCCTCTGATTTCATTATTATTGAATTTGACCTGTGTGTTTTCAGGACTGCTCTGAGAGAAAGGAGAGTATTCCTGAATAGATTACTGGATTTCTCTAGAATTAAAGGAAAAATCTTACAGGAGAATATACCTATTTTCTCTCACAACTTTAGATTTCCAATGAGTAATTTCATGCTAGAAATACCAAAGAATGTTATTTTCAGTTAAAAATATGTACATATGCCATTTAAAAGTATGTACGCATATATACAGTCTAAATAATCTTATATCTATATATCTATGTCACATCTATAGATATAGATATTAGATTAAGTTACTAAAAATAGAAACATAAAATCCAGGCTGCAGCATTAGGCACCATGATGTGCAGTGAACATAATACAGAGGATATTTATGTCTCATTTTATTTTATGTCATCTCATCCTGTTTACATTATTGTTTGATGTGTTCATAGGATATAGATTACCTTCAAACATTCTTGTCAATGACATTTTCTAAAGAGACGCCAACATTCTAGGAAATCACTGTTGTACTTGGAGTTGCAAGGATGTTTTAATCTGTTATGACTGTTCACCTCTTATCAAAAACTCCTAGATCTTATTGAACCAGACTGTGCAGATTCTTCTTCTGCCAATGTTTAGTTTGCAAAGTTTTCCAGCCATAAAAAGTAAATTACTTCTTTAATGTGAATGAATAAATATGTATCTTTGCTTAACTTACTTAGCAGTTCTGCAATTAGTCCAGACATATTCCAGTTGTAATTTTACAACCTTATCAATATTCAACAAATATTTGTCAATTATTTACTATGTGTAAAGCACTGTATTAGGTGCTAAAATGGGTGTTACAAAGGTGCAAATGATGTCATCCCTGGAATCAAAGACACTAGTAAGGGAGAAAACATGTATGCAAATAACTTTAGTAAAAGCACTAAATTGTAGGTGTGGCTCCAGTAAAGTACTACTGAAGTTTAGAGCAGGGATCAGGAAATGCATAATGCACGATATGGCTTTTGTTCATGGAATGGCAATAGCCACTGAGGCTGAAACGAAGGTTGTGTGAAGATGAATACATTGCCATCAGGCTAGAAATTTAGATTGGTATCGACTATGAAAAATCTTGGATATCACAATAGAAAATCTGACACAAAGAAATTAGATGTTTTTCAGTACACAAGATACTCAGTCCCTTCTGCTGCCATTGACCACTTTCCCTCATTCACCAAAGACATTGACTTACAGCCTTCTTCTCCATTCCAAACCTTGCCACCTTCATCATTGGTTACATCAATGTCCACAATGGACAACCCTTCTAATACACTGGCCTCTCTATTCCTTAATCTTTGTTAACTCCCCACTTTAAATCCCCACTTCCATGGCAACATTCTGGACTTTTTCATTACCAAAAACCGCTTCATCTTTGAAATCTTAAATTCATATTTCCCATTCTATCAATAGACACTCATTTTTCCAGTTCTTTCATTCTGTTGCTCTTATTACACCTGTACTTTGATGACACCAAGAGCTCTATCAGGTCGCTCCCATTACTCCCTTTTCTATGTAGCCTGGATCCTGTGGTTCATAACCTCCATATTCTTATTAGTAACTTCACTTACTTGAAACATAATTTTGTACTTACACCTCCTGGCAAAAATTGAACTTCTGGATCAATCAATTTGCTTTCTCTACATCAATACCAAGGTTGCTGAAAAAAAATTCTCCAATATACAGAACAATTTCATGATACTTTCCTAATTTTCTATCCCAACTGGCGCTTCCACATTACTCGGCAAACCTTCTGTATTTCCCTGGTCTGCTGCTTTTCTCTTTTCCACCTCCAACCTATGCTCTCTTTTTCAGAATATAATCTCAACTCCTCCTTCACAGAGAAACTAGAAGCCATCTCAAGGAAATGTTCTCGATTTCCTTGTATGCCAGCTATAAACTTAATCCTCCTCCACATCCAGTATATAGTTGGTAACTGAAGCCATGAGAAAGACTAACATTGTCTAGGAGATAGTGTGTAAATTGAACATTGATTTTCAGTATTTAAGGTATATCTTGATCACCTAGGATGCTGAATTAAAATGCAGATGCTAGGATGCTGTGAGATTCTGAAATGGTAAGGGGCAATTAAATTTGCATTTCCACTGAGCGCCTTAGGTCATGATGACACAAGTGATCCCAGAATCACACTTTGAAAAATAACAGTGTGGAGTGAGTATAGAACGGATCTAAGAGCAGAACCTTGAGGCATACCACCATTTAAGAGGAACCCGTATGAGTGATCCAGTAGGGAAGGGTAGAGGGGAAAACCAGGAGAGCATTATACCATAAAGAGGGGGAAAGAGGGAATTTAAAGTAGGCAGATGAGGTCAATAATGCCAAACATTCCAGAGATCAATAAATAAGACTAAATAGGTCTGTTTGATTTATATTAAAAAGGTGGGGGAGATAAGTTGATGGTTTGGTAAGAAGGATTTCACTATGAGGAAAATGGTATATTGCAGTAGTTTATGGAGAGATCTGGAGATAAGGCAGCATATGCAATGAATATAGACTTTTCAAGAAATGCAAGTACAAAGTTGAAAACATTAGGGCAGCATTCGGAAAAGACCATGAGATTCTAGACGGAAGACTCTTGGAAGGCAGGGGCTGTGTTTGCTTTGGTCCTTAGGATCCAGTCCAGTCCCACTACATGTTTGCTGAATAAAATAAAATAATTCCTTCGATTGTATGTAATTATGTGTTTCTCTCTGTGATACCAATTTGATTGGAATAGTCCTCAAAGACCCTTAGTGGCAAAGTCTGGGGAGGTAAAGAGTTGATGACCCCAAACCGCTTAAACTCACTAGTGACTGAGGAAGGTGGGTATTTCATTTACAACAGCTGAGGGTCTAGCTCATGGGGCCCCTACTGCTTTTTTTTTGTTCAATTAATGACTGAGTCAGAAAATACTCAAAGAGAGAGTAGGAAGAAATAAGTCTTGAAATGTGAGTGGGGCCAGGTCACAGAGAGCTTTGAATTCCAGGTAAGAAATTTGTTATGCCAGACAATTAAAGGTTTTTGAGCAGAGAAGTGACAAAATCCATAGGTAGTTAAGCGGATGTTCCAAACTTAATTATCTTAGCTCCTACCTGCCTCATGTGAAATATACCTCTTTCTTTTTGCTCACGGCATCTCTAGCCATATGCTGGGAGCCAGTGGAACGGGCTGGTCAAAAGCAGGGGCTCTAGAGACAGACAGACTTGCTTTCATATCTGGCTCTACCATTTACTCATGGGGTGTTTTAATGAGTCTTCGTTTCCTCATCTTTAAAGTCAGGTTTTGAAGATTCAGGGAGATAACATGTGCAACGTATTTGACATAGGTTAAACATGAAATACAGGTTGGCCACTATTACTGTTATTATGGAGAATTATAGGTAAGTCCTGCTGGTGTGCCCTCTCTCCAGAGAGCGCCTACTTCTGAGCCAGAAACAACAATTTTCTTTTCTCAGAGCTTTACACCTTTCGAGATGGCAAGGGCACAGATCCTTTTAACTGTTACATTAAATGCATCTTAAACATATCACATGATACCCCACATGAATAATTAAGGTGAAGATAAAAAGCAATTGTTGCTGAAAGCTTGATTACCACTTTATCACTTCACAAAATGGAGTTGTGATGCTTCCATTCTAAGCACTTTTTTAACGTTTCTATTTCCAGAAAGCTTGTAAGAGACTCAGGCAATGTTGGCCAGCATTATTTTTCCTATCTCAGCTGACACACACATGCTCAAATTGAGAAAGTTAAAATATAATCCAATATGGAGTAATTTTTTGATGGTTGAATTTTTAAAAATATTCTCCTGTAGATGGTCTGTGCTCTGGACAGCTGAGATGGCTATGTAAGAATCCCCAATGCCTTGCTTCCATATTTGTGTCAGGAAAAGAGGATGGATCTGTCTTTGCATTTAGTAGGGCATTAAAGTGTCTGCTAGTTATACATTGCCCATCACCAAATTTTATGTATTGTTTTCAAAGGATTGAGCTATAAAATGCTTTTTGTGGGCACATAGCGCTTAAAGTGAGCATCTTGTTAATGATTTGTTTAGCTGATTGCCTTTAGCTAAGATACAATTACCCATCAGGCTCTGTTTCAAGCCCTTGGACGTCAAATGGGGATTTTTAAGCAATTAGAAGGCAGCACCTCTTGCTTTTGGGATCCCTGAAGCAATAAGCTGATGCTTAAACTATTTATTATTCAGTAGTGACTGAGAGGACAATTTGCTGTGCATTTCTTGTAACACAACCACATCAGGTTTTTTTCTTTAGAAATTCTTCAATTGTGCTGGGATGGCTTCAATGATTTCCACTTCTGGTATGGGTTCTAAATCCTCAAAATTACTTAATGAAAGAATTGTTAGGTCTTTGGTTAAAAACCCATTTTCAGTACCAAAAAACTAGAAACTGGATTTTGTGATGTGAATCATAGATATAAAGCAGACTCATCTTAAAAAAAAAAAAACTAACAGTGAGGGAATGGCAAAATCTCAGAATAAGGTCTTTAATCTGGGATGACTTTTCTAATAGATGGACCAGTAGTTTCAAGAACTGTTACAGAAACTACTGTAGAACATAAAAATAATGGCAACTTTCTAATAGTTTTGTTTTAATCAGGCCATGTTTTCCTCTTTTGAGCCTTTTTCCCATCCTTAAAAACTCCTTGATTATGAGCTTCTTAGCTACATAAATTGTGACATCGAGTACAAAATTAACATGTGAGATCCCTTGCTCAAAAATTATTGAGTTCCAAGATGGCAACAGATGAGCATGAAACCAAGTGCAGGGCCCTTCTAAGTGTGA
Source organism: Aethalodelphis obliquidens (assembly GCF_003676395.1). Taxonomy (NCBI): domain Eukaryota; kingdom Metazoa; phylum Chordata; class Mammalia; order Artiodactyla; family Delphinidae; genus Aethalodelphis; species Aethalodelphis obliquidens. The sequence goes on along the minus strand of NW_020838059.1, from coordinate 490,832 downwards.
AACCGTGTGTGACTGCATAAGTCACATACTCATAAAGCTAGCCCTGTTCCTAGCTTTATAGAATCCCAATGTGGGAAACTTTGCAGATAAATGTCACCTTTTCGTTGAGTCAACAGTCCAATGATCTTCAAATTTTTGCAATGACTAGGACTTCTATTACCTCTTTCATCTCCTCTCCTTTTTTTTTTTTTTTTTGCGGTACACAGGCCTCTCACTGTTGTGGCCTTTCCCGTAGAGGAGCACAGGCTCCGGACGCGCAGGCTCAGCGGCCATGGCTCACGGGCCCAGCTGCTCTGCGGCGTGTGGGATCCTCCCGGACCAGGGCACGAACCCGTGTCCCCTGCATTGGCAGGCGGACTCTCAACCACTGCGCCACCAGGGAAGCCCTCCTCTCCTTTTCTTAATGGCTCTTATGATATATCTTGAAATAGAGCAATGTGCTTATTTTGGTATTGTAAATATTTTCTATGCTTTGCTTCCTTTCAGATTTTTGTCTTTGATCCTTGTGTTTAAAAATCTTGGAAAACATCCCTTGGGTGTGCACTGAACTTTGATGATAAAGCCCCCACTCAGTAAGTGTTTACTGTCATTGGGACTTTTCTTCCTCCTAGTTGCAAGGTTTGTGCTAACCAATTAGATGTTAGAGTGCATTTTTTTTTCTGTTTGCTTTTCTAATCAAGAAACATATACAACTCTTCCTTTGTTTGTGAGTATGAGTATTTAAACTTAGAGCTACTTGTCTCACTTTTAACCTAGGAACTTCCTTTTGATGCTAATCCTGTCTCTATACATAGCTTTATTGGCTCTAGCTGTTATAGCTCAAAGCTTTGAGATGATTTTCATCAATATTCAGTGATTGGATTGGGGATCTGCCTAATTTTTCATATAACAGATTGGCTTAGTTGAATATTTTTTCCAGGTTGCGTTAATGCTCTCATTAGGAGCTCTTGAAGCACAGGTTAGTCAGCACTGGTATATTCATTTGGAGAAGACTCTGTTTGCATTGTTCAAAGATAAAGTAGGAGTGTTCTTGATATCCCTGATAATGTGTTTTCTTCATTGACCTTTCATAGATTTGTTTGTTTAGAACTTTATTTTATTTATTACTTTTCTGTATTTTCACTATCTCCACACACACTGCCCTATCATATATCTCAATATCCATGAAGCTTCTTTTTTAAAGTAAGTCTCATTTTGCCTAGTAAAAAACTACACATGTAGAGAGTTATCTGGGAAGAGTTCTTTTAAGGTATGTTAAATGCAGTGATGCTCTCAGGAAAAACCTTCCATGGGGACACACTACTTATGAGAAAACTGATTTTTCTTGTCCTTCTTTAACTTCATGGCAAAGAACCCAGGCTCCACCTTTGCTTCAAATCTGAGACCAGACTTTGTAGGTAGTTAAGAGTTAATCATTACTCCTAAGTGGAATCTTACTCATCAGTATTTCTGAGATGAACTCCATCACTTCCACTTCCCAGTACCACTTTTCCCCTTACCAACAAAAGAAACTCGTAGTAGAGCTCAGGCTGCTGGTCACAAGTGTGGAATACAAAGCACAGTAGAAGTGGTGAGGTCCACAAATAAATCAGCCTGGGTTTGGGGCTCCCTGTGAATGTTACGTAGGCATATTAATTGCTTACCATACCCTCACAGGACACTCAAGGTCTTTTGCTTTTTTTCTGGCTGTCAATTCAGCTCAGATTCTCCAAGGTTCACCATAATTTCAAAAAGCAAGTGGATCATGACACATGGTAGTACAAGTCTGACACTCATAAGGCTCAGTGTATATTTGGTAGAAGCCATATATTTGTGTCATAAATATAAAAAAAGCAAGGACTCTAAGCGGCCCTCTGAAGGTGGTTCCCCCCACCTTCTTGCTTTCCCCCACTTGCTAAGCTCAGGGATTGGGGTGAAATTTTGGATAGAGATCGATTATGGAGGAATTCCATTCATCTCATTGGATAGCAAGGGCAGTCACTGAAGGTCAGGGAATTTCAAATAGGTTTGGGAAATTCTGGGAACTGTTGACTACTCTGCTTTCAGGTGAAGCTACTGTTAAGATGTCTAATTCCTATGACATTAAGTGAGTTGCGGCATTTATGGTTTTACCTAATGCAATTTGCATGATAAAAAGTCTGAGAGGGCTCCCAAGCTTGGCTCAACAGCTGTTGCTGATCATCCAGTGGAGCAGAGGTGTATCCATGGTGATCTTCTTGTTTCAGCCAGAATAGGGATTCCCATAGGGCTTAACGGCCTGACATATTTCTAGCATCCTTAGCAAATAAAATACTGCATCACACAGGGGAAAATCTGAAACATCCTTTCAGAGAGAGGGTGAAGGTAGTGATATTTGCTATATTATGTCAGTCGGGGGTAATAGTAAGAAGAGATTCAAATTGGAGGTTATTAAAACACTTCTACTCTTTGAAGGGTCTCATTTTCTCCATTCTTTAATCATGTAAATGACCAATGATTAACGTTCCCAGGGGTATGCGGTTGATTGCACATTACAAATGATGAGAAGGATGCCACGTTGAGGGAGACAAATAGTAAAAGAAGCAAATTTGATGGAGAGGCATTTCTCATTTTATATCCTGTTAGTTTGGGAACATTTAGGAGAGGGGGGAAATGACAAACGTGTGACAATTCGGAGAGCATCTGTAGCTGGGTATGGGTGAGCATAAGCCAGGGATTTGATTATTTAAAGCATAATGGGAAAGATATTAAATCTTTCTCTCCCTCCCTTTCTCATCTATTCTAGGATATATTTCCCAGATGAGGCAACAAAAATGGTACTGGTGTTGGGGGGGGGGAGAGAGAGAGAGACTGTAAAGTAAAAGGCATGGTCATTGGAAATCCTAGAGGGGAAGATGGCACAAGAGTAAGACGCGGAGATCACCTTCCTCCCCACAGATACACCAGAAATACATCTACACGTGGAGCAACTCCTACAGAACACCTACTGAACGCTGGCAGAACACCTCAGACCTCCCAAAGGCGAGAAACTCCCCACGTACCTGGGTAGGGCAAAAGAATAAAGAATAAACAGACAAAAGAATACGGATGGGACCTGCACCAGTGGGAGGGAGCTGTGAAGGATGAAAAGTTTCCACACAATAGGAAGCCCCTTCGCGGGCGGAGACTGCGGGTGGCAGAGGGGGGAGATTCAGGGCCGCGGAGGAGAGAGCACAGCTACAGGGGTGCGGAGGGCAAAGCGGAGAGATTCCCGCACAGAGGATCGGTGCCGACCGGCACTCACCAGGCCGAGAGGCTTGTCTACTCACCAGCCGGGGCGGGCGGGTCTGGGAGCTGAGGTTCGGGCTTCGGTCGGAGCGCCGGGAGAGGACTGGGGTTGGCGACGTGAACACAGCCTGAAGGGGGTTAGTGCACCACGGCTAGGCGGAAGGGAGTCCGGGGAAAAGTCTGGAGCTGCCGAAGAGGCAAGAGACTTTTTCTTCCCTCTGTTTCCTGGTGCGCGAGGAGAGGGGATTAAGAGCGCTGCTTAAAGGAGCTCCAGAGACGGGCACGAGCCGCTGCTAAAAGCGCGGACCACAGAGACGGGCATGAGACGCTAAGGCTGCTGCTGCTGCCACCAAGAAGCCTGTGTGCAAACCGCAGGTCACTATCCACACCCCCTTTCCGGGGACCCTGTCCAGCCTGCCACTGCCAGGGTCCTGGGATCCAGGGACAACTCCCCCGGGAGGACGCACGGCGCGCCTCAGGCTGGTGCAACGTCACGGCGGCCTCTGCCGCCGCAGGCCCGCCCCGCACTCCGTGCCCCTCCCTCGCCTTGGCCTGAGTGAGCCAGAGACCCCGAATCAGCGGCTCTTTAACCCCGTCCTGTCTGAGTGAAGAACAGACGCCCTGCAGCGACCTACATGCAGAGGCGGGGCCAAATCCAAAGCTGAGCCCCTGGGAGCTGTGCAAACAAAGAAGAGAAAGGGAAATCTCTCCCAGCAGCCTCAGAAGCAGCGGATTAAAGCTCCACAGTCAACTTGATGGACCCTGCATCTGTGGAATACCTGAATACACAACGATCATCCCCAATTAAGGAGGTGGACTTTCAGAGCAAGATTTATGATTTTTTCCCCTTTTCCTCTTTTTGTGAGTGTGTATGCTTCTGTGTGAGATTTTGTCTGTATAGCTTTGCTTCCACCATTTGTCCTAGGGCTCTATACGTCCGTTTTTGTTTGTTTGTTTTTCCTTTAAAAATTTTTTTCCTTAATAATTTTTTTATTTTAATAATTTTACTTTATCTTTATTTTATCTTCTTTCTTTCTTTCTTTCCCTCCCTCCCTCCCTCCTTCCTTCCTCCCTCACTCCCTCCATCCCTTCCTCCATTCTTTCTTTCTTTCAAGTTTTTCTCACTTTTATTCTGAGCTGTGTGGATGAAAGGCTCTTGGTGCTGTAGCCAGGAGTCAGTGCTGTACCTCTGAGGTGGGAGAGCTAACTTCAGGACACTGGTCAACAAGAGACCTCCCAGCCCCACAAAATATCAAACGGCAAAAATCTCCCAGACATCTCCATCTCAACACCAGCACCCAGCTTCACTCAACGACCAGCAAGCTAGAGTCCTGGACACCATATGCCAAACAACTATCAAGACAGGAACACAACCCCACCCATTAGCAGAGAGGCTGCCTAAAATCATAATAAGTCCACAGACATCCCAAAACATACCACCAGACGTGGACCTGCCCACCAGAAAGACAAGATCCAGCCTCATCCACCAGAACACAGGCACTAGTCCCCTCCACCAGGAAGCCTACACAACCCACTGAACCAACTTTAGCCACTGGGGACAGACACCAAAAACAACGGGAACTACGAACCTGCAGCCTGCAAAAAGGAGACTGCAAACACAGTAAGATAAGCAAAATGAGAAGACAGAAAAACACACAGCAGATGAAGGAGCAAGGTAAAAACCCACCAGACCTAACAAATGAAGAGGAAATAGGCAGTCTACCTGAAAAAGAACTCAGAATATTGATAGTAAAGATGATCCAAACTCTTGGAAATAGAATAGACAAAATGCAAGAAACATTTAATAAGGACCTAGAAGAACTAAAGATGAAACAAGCAACAATGAACAGCACAATAAATGAAATTAAAAATACTCTAGATGGGATCAAGAGCAGAATGAGGCAGAAGAACGGATAAGTGACCTGGAAGATAAAATAGTAGAAATAACTACTGCAGAGCAGAATAAAGAAAAAAGAATGAAAAGAACTGAGGACAGTCTCAGAGACCTCTGGGAATTAAACAAACCAACATTCGAATTATAGGGGTTCCAGAAGAAGAAGAGAAAAAGAAAGGGACTGAGAAAATATTTGAAGAGATTATAGTTGAAAACTTCCCTAATATGGGAAAGGAAATAGTTAATCAAGTCCAGGAAGCACAGAGAGTCCCATACAGGATAATTCCAAGGAGAAATACGCCAAGACACATATTAATCAAACTGTCAAAAATTAAATACAAAGAAAACATATTAAAAGCAGCAAGGGAAAAAGAACAAATAACACACAAGGGAATCCCCATAAGGTTAACAGCTGATCTTTCAGCAGAAACTCTGCAAGTCAGAAGGGAGTGGCAGGACATATTTAAAGTGATGAAGGAGAAAAACCTGCAACCAAGATTACTCTACCCAGCAAGGTTCTCATTCAGATTTGATGGAGAAATTAAAACCTTTACAGACAAGCAAAAGCTGAGAGAGTTCAGCACCACCAAACCAGCTTTACAACAAATGCTAAAGGAACTTCTCTAGGCAAGAAACACAAGAGAAGGAGAAGACCTACAATAACGAACCCAAAACAATTAAGAAAATGGGAATAAGGAGATACATATCAATAATTACCTTAAATGTACATGGACTAAGTGCTCCCACCAAAAGACACAGATTGGCTGAATGGATACAAAAACAAGACCCATATATATGCTGTCTACAAGAGACCATTTCAGACCTAGAGACACATACAGAGTGAAAGTAAGGAGATGGAAAAAGATATTTCATGCAAATGGAAACCAAAAGAAAGCTGGAGTAGCAATTCTCATATCAGACAAAATAGACTTTAAAATAAAGACTATTAGAAGAGACAAAGAAAGACACTACATAATGATCAAGGGATCAATCCAAGAAGAGGATATAACAATTGTAAATATTTATGCACCCAACATAGGAGCACCTCAATACATAAGGCAAATACTAACAGCCATAAAAGGGGAAATCGACAGTAACATATTCATAGTAGGGGACTTTAACACCCCACTTTCACAAATGGATGGATCATCCAAAATGAAAATAAATAAGGAAACACAAGCTTTAAATGATACATTAAACAAGATAGACTTAAAAAATATTTATAGGACATTCCATCCAAAAACAACAGAATACACATTTTTCTCAAGTGCTCATAGAACATTCTCCAGGATAGATCATATCTTGTGTCACAAATCAAGCCTTGGTAAATTTAAGAAAATTGAAATTGTATCAAGTATCTTTTCCGACCACAACATCATGACACTAGATACCAATTACAGGAAAAGATCTGTAAAAAATACAAACACATGGAGGCTAAAAAATACACTACTTAATAACGAAGTGATCACTGAAGAAATCAAAGAGGAAATTAAAAAATACCTAGAAACAAATGACAATAGAGAGACGACGACCCAAAACCTATGGGATGCAGCAAAAGCAGTTCTAAGAGGGAAGTTCATAGCAATACAATCCTACCTTAAGAAACAGGAAACATCTCGAATAAACAACCTAACCTTGCACCTAAAGCAATTAGAGAATGAAGAACCAAAAAACCCCAAAGTTAGCAGAAGGAAAGAAATCATAAAAATCAGATCAGAAATAAATGAAAAAGAAATGGAAACGATAGCAAAGATCAATAAAACTAAAAGCTGTTTCTTTGAGAAGATAAACAAAATTGATAAACCATTTGCCAGACTCATCAATAAAAAAAGGGAGAAGACTCAAATCAATAGAATTAGAAATGAAAAAGGAGAAGTAACAACTGACACTGCAGAAATAAAAAAGATCATGAGAGATTACTACAAGCAACTCTATGCCAATCAAATGGACAACCTGGAAGAAATGGACACACTCTTAGAAAAGCACAACCTTCTGAGACTGAACCAGGAAGTAATAGAAAATATGAACAGACCAATCACAAGCACTGAAATTGAAACTGTAATTAAAGATCTTCCAACAAACAAAAGCCCAGGACCAGATGGCTTCACAGGCGAATTCTCTCAAACATTTAGAAAGGAGCTAACACCTATCCTTCCCAAACTCTGCCAAAATATAGCAGAGGGAGGAACACTCCCAAACTCATTCTACGAGGCCACCATCACCTTCATACCGAGACCAGACAAGGATGTCACAAAGAAAGAAAACTATAGGCCAATATCACTAATGAACGTAGATGCAAAAATCCTCAACAAAATACCAGCAAACAGAATCCAGCAGCACATTAAAAGGATCATACACCATGATCAAGTGGGCTTTATTCCAGGAATGCAAGGATTCTTTAATATATGCAAATCAATCAACGTGATACACCACATTAACAAATTAAAGGAGAAAAACCATATGATCATCTCAATAGATGCAGAGAATGCTTTTGACAAAATTCAACACCCATTTATGATAAAAACCCTGCAGAAGTTGGCATAGAGGGAACTTTCCTCAACATAATAAAGGCCATGTATGACAAACCCACAGCCAACATTGTCCTCAATGGAGAAAATCTGAAAGCATTTCCACTAAGATCAGGAACAAGACAAGGTTGCCCACTCTCACCACTATAATTCAACATTCTTTTGGAAGTTTTAGCCACAGCAATCAGCGAAGAAACGGAAATAAAAGGAATCCAAATTGGAAAAGAAGAAGTAAGGCTGTCACTGTTTGCAGATGACATGATCCTATACATAGAGAACCCTAAAGGTGCTACCAGAAAACTACTAGAGCTAATCAATGAATTTGGTAAAGTGGCAGGATACAAAATTAATGCACAGAAATCTCTGGCATTCCTATACACTAATGATGAAAAATCTGAAAGTGAAATCAAGAAAACACTCCCATTTACCATCACAACAATAAGAATAAAATATCTAGGAGTAAACCTACCTAAGGAGACAAAAGACCTGTATGCAGAAAATTATAAGACACTGATGAAAGAAATTAAAGATGATACAAATAGATGGAGAGATATACCATGTTCTTGGATTGGAAGAATCAACATTGTGAAAATGACTCTCCTACCCAGAGCAATCTACAGATTCAATGCAATTCCTATCAAACTACCACTGGCATTTTTCACAGAACTAGAACAAAAAATTTCACAATTTGAATGGAAACACAAAAGACCCCGAATAGTCAAGGCAATCTTGAGAATGAAAAACGGAGCTGGAGGAATCAGGCTCCCTGACTTCAGACTATACTACAAAGCTACAGTAATCAGGACAGTATGGTACTGGTGCAAAAACAGAAAGATAGATCAATGGAACAGGATAGAAAGCCCAGAGAGAAACCCACACACATATGGTCACCTTATCTTTGATAAAGGAGGCAGGAATGTACAGTGGAGAAAGGACAGCCTCTTCAATAAGTGGTGCTGGGAAAACTGGACAGGTACATGTAAAAGTATGAGATTAAATCACTCCCTAACACCATATACACATATAAACTCAAAATGGATTAAAGACCTAAGTGTAAGGCCAGAAACTATCAAACTCTTAGAGGAAAACTTAGGCAGAACACTCTATGACATAAATAACAGCAAGATCCTTTTTGACCCACCTCCTGGAGAAATGGAAATAAAAATAAATAAATGGGACCTAATGAAACTTCAAAGCTTTTGCACAGCAAAGGAAACCATAAACAAGACCAAAAGACAACCCTCAGAATGGGAGAAAATGTTTGCAAATGAAGCAACTGACAAAGGATTAATCTCCAAAATTTATAAGCAGCTCATGCAGCTCAATAACAAAAAACAACCCAATCCAAGAATGGGCAGAAGACCTAAATAGACATTTCTCCAAAGAAGATATACATACTTCCAACAAACACATGAAGGAATGCTCAACATCGTTAATCATTAGAGAAATGCAAATCGAAACTACAATGAGATATCATCTCACACCAGTCAGAATGGCCATCATCAAAAAATCTAGAAACAATAAATGCTGGAGAGGGTGTGGAGAAAAAGAGGATGTGTTTCTAGAAAAAATCTAGAAACAATAAATGCTGGAGAGGGTGTGCACTGCTTGTGGGAATGTGAATTGGTACAGCCACTATGGAGAACAGTATGGAGGTTCCTTAAAAAACTACAAATAGAGCTACTATATGACCCAGCAATCCCACTACTGGGCATATACCCTGAGAAAAACCATAATTCAAAAAGAGTCATGTACCAAACTGTTCATTGCAACTCTATTTACAATAGCCCGGAGATGGAAACAACCTAAGTGTCCATCATCGGATGAATGGATAAAGAAGATGTGGCCCATATATACAATGGAATATTACTCAGCCATAAAAAGAAACGAAATTGAGCTATTTGTACTGAGGTGGATGTACCTAGAGTCTGTCATACAGAGTGAAGTAAGTCAGAAAGAGAAAGAAAAATACCGTATGCTAACACATATATATGGAACTTAAGAAAAAAAATGTCATGAAGAACCTAGGGGTAAGACAGGAATAAAGATACAGACCTACTAGAGAATGGACTTGAGGAAATGGGGAGGGGGAAGGGTAAACTGTGACAAAGCGAGAGAGAGGCATGGACATATATACACTACGAAACGTAAAATAGATAGCTAGTGGGAAGCAGCCACATAGCACAGGGAGGTCAGCTCGGTGCTTTGTGACCACCTAGAGGGGTGGGATAGGGAGGGTGGGAGGGAGGGAGACGCAAGAGGGAAGAGATATAGGAACATATGTATATGTATAACTGATTCACTTTGTTATAAAGCAGAAACTAACACACCATTGTAAAGCAATTATACTCCAACAAACATGTAAAAACAAACTGATAAACTATTTTTTAAAAAATAGGCATGGTCATTAGAAGTCTCTGCAAAAGGAACATGTCACTTGGGAGCAGATGGGCAACTTACTGGCACATCTCAATGAATAATTTAACAGTTTGACTAATTGCCGCTTTGAAAACCACAGTTCTGATCCAGAGATGGGAACAGAGGACATTGTATTGGGGGTAGTAACATGACAAATCAGTGATGGTGTGGAGAGCAATGGGCGGTGGGCTTGGAAGGGGAAGCCCGTAATGATGGAGTGCTGACAGGGTAGATGCCCATGAAATGAATTAGAGCCACAGGGAAATAAAATGGTTATATTCATGTCTGATAAAGAAGCCAGAGGCTTCTTTGTTGTTGTTGTGTTAGTTTCAGGTGTACGGCAAAGTGATTCAGTTATACATATACATGTAGCTATTCTTTTTCAAATTCTTTCTCAAATTCTTTTCCCATTTAGGTTATTACAGATATTGAGCAGAGCTCCCAGTGAAGCCAGAGGCTTCTTGGAAGGGCTTCAGTTTCCGTGATAACAAAGGAGGATGACTTGGTGACTTACATGATCTATTCTAGTCAGAGCCTGTGGATCAAACTGAAGCATTGGCTCCCAACCCCGGAGTCTTTTATTTAGTAGCTATGAATGGAAATCAATAACAGATTTTTAAGGTCTTTAGGAGATTCTGATACATGACCAGGCTTGGCAACCACTGTTTTAGAAGGAAGTAATTGCAAAAATGACCTGAATTCTGTCTAGGCTATATTATCCCACAGTTTTGGGGGAAAAAAAGAGTTATATAATAGATAAACAATTTACAGATAATTTCTATTTTTAAATCTGTGATATTAAGCATAAAATTCCCTTCCCTTTTCAAGACAAAGCGAACCTTTAAGACTGTGTAGTTGAACAAGCACCCAGTGGATCTATTGCTGTTTGGTGATAGAACACTCAAATATTCGGTGTTTTTATTTCCTTATTTTTTTGCTTGTTTGTTTCTTTTGGCTGTTGATGGTAAGATTTTTTTTTTAATTTTTGGCTTGTTTGCTTAAGAGGGGAAAAGACCAGTTTTGAAAAGTTAGTCCTCTATCCCTTGAGTTAGAGGGAATAGCAAACATTATATGTGTTCGTATAAATGGATTAAGCCTCAGATGGAAAATACAAGTAAAAAATATTGACAGGCTCTAGTCACAATAGCTAAGAGGTGGAAGCAGCCCACGTGTTCATCTATGGATGAATGGATAAGCAAAACATGGTATATGTACACAATGGAACAGTATGCAGCCTTAAAAAAGGAGATCCTGACACATGCTACAACATGGGTAAAGCTTGAGAACATCGTGCTAAGTGAAATAAGCCAGTCACAAAAAGACAAATGCTGAATGATTCCACTTTAGATAGATGAACTATCTAAAAGTAGTCAAATTAATAGAAACAGAAAGTATAATGGTGGCTACCAGGTGCTGGGGGGAGGGGGAAAGGGGAGTTATTTTTTAACAGGTAGAGTTTCAGATTTGCAAGATGAAAAAGTTCTGGAGATCTGTTTCACAACCACATGATTATACTTAACACTAGGGAACTGTACACTTAAAAATGGTTAAGTTGGTAAACGTTATGTTATGTGTTTTGTTTTGTTTTGTTACCACAGTTTAAAAAATAACATTAGCAGTCTCTCACAACCCATCAAGCGATACAGGACTTTCTTTTCCAAGCATGTGAGAATTTTGAACTCTGGCATACATTTGTTCTGAGCTTCCAATAAGTTGTTTTAAAATTGTCTTCAGACATCCTGTAAGTTATTAAGCTTATAAATTCTTCAGTTTTTTCCTTGACGTCCACAGCTTTTCCATGGTTCCCCTTTCCAAATATTGAATGCACAATGGATTTATTTCTTTACTTTTCTATTCTGAATTTCATTGTGTCATGATCACTGTGAAATAGGAAGTACCTGTGGGAAATGCAAACTTCCTGCTTTTCCTTACTTTAATCCCAGATAGCCTACTTCTAGCTCCTATGCAGCAAAATAACACTTCTGTATTCTTGGCACTTACATTTTCCAAGTAATCATGATGCTATCACCCTGCCCCTGTTTATCCCCCTGCTGGTGCTTATTCAAACTCATGTCCACTTCAATTATCTTTATAAGAAGTCTCTGTAATCCATCTCTTATTTAATCATGGCATTGCACTTTTCAGAACTCTCTCCAATTTGTTCTGCCTTTTTGGACCTGAAGATCCCTGAGCAATTTATTTGCTCTTTCAGGGGTGGAAGTGGGTTCTGTAAAAGTATCCAGAAATTCATTTCTGAGTGAGAAAATTTTCTTTCGCATAAGGAAACTTTGATGATTGTATAGTCCAAAGGATGCTCATCTTTTGAAATATAAGCATAAGAAAAGTTGTGGACCCTCCATAATAGCATTTTGGACTTTAGCTGTCTGTTAAATGAGAAAATGCACAGTGACCAAAAAATCTCCTCTGAATTCAGTAACAATGTCTTATCAATAACAACATCTAGACACATTTGAAGAATAGGAATATACATATGGGAGAGGTGTATCATTTATTCAATCTCCACACCACATTTATTGGACATACAACTCTAGACAACTTCTCCAACACCATCCCACCCACCACCCTCCAAGAGCTCTACGATCCAAAGTCTAGGAGAACCATTGTATAGAGCAGTCTCTGATTCCAGGTAAATTTCACGGAAGTTACTCCAGAGAGAGAGTTATATGATCTCTCCTAAACACCTCCAGCAAAGGGGATTCCACAGGCTTGCACTTCCATTCCACAAGCTAATGTGGCAGCACTTAATAATTCCTTTGTTTTAGGCTCCCTACTAGCCTCAGGCATCAGTGTCAGCGAAAGGCAGTAACTCGGGGCAGTTTTTCGTTTCTCCAAGCCTGTGCTTCTCCCCAAGTTGATATATGCAGTCATTTCAGGGGATGGCTTATATGCCTCACCTTCATGTTGCAGAGGTGAACAACAGGGAGCCAGTTACAGGGATAAGGATCTAGAGAGCCCAGGTCTCACATCAAATACATCAAATGCATCCAATGCTATATCTGGAAAAGATGACAGCTGTATTTCAAAAAGATACATGAATCCCAATGTTCATAGCAACACTACTGACAATAGCCAAGAAGTGGAAGCAACCTAAATGTCCGTCGACAGATGAATGGATAAAGAAGATGTGCTATATATATATATATATATATATATATATATATATATATATACAATGGACTACTCAGCCATTAAAATGAATGAAATAATGCCATTTGCAGCAACATGGATAGACCTAGAGATTATCATACTAAGTGAAGTAAGTCAGGCAGAAAAAGACAAATATGATAACACTTATATGTGGAATCTAAAAACTGTTACAAGTGAATTTCTTATTTCAAAACAGAAACAGACTCACAGACATAGAAAACAAACTTATGGTTACAAAAGGGGAAGGGGGGGAGAGACAAATTGGGAGTATGGGATTAACAGATACACACCACTATATATAAAATAGATAAACAACAAGGATTTACTGTATAGCACAGGGAACTATATTCAATATCTTGTAATAAGCTATGAAGGAAAAAGAATCAAAAAGAATATATATATATATGTATGTATAACTGAAACACTTTGCTGTACACCTGAAACTAACACAATATTGTAAATCAACTATACTTTGATTTAAAAAAAACAATGCATCAAATGCTGTTTTTTGTCATTTCATGTGTTGATCTTGGACAAGTTACTTAAGCTCCCTGAGTTTCTATAGCTTTATTTGGTAAATAGAGGCAAAAGCAGTGGACAGGCCACTGTGGGGCTTAGATAATTAAGATTCTGGCTCTGGGGAATTTTCCGGCAGGCCAGTGGTTAGGACTACTCGCTTTCACTGCTTCGGGCCCGGGTTCGATCTTCGGTCAGGGAACTGAAATCCCACAAGCTGTGCAGTGTGGCAAAAAAAAAAAAAAAAAGAAAAAAAGGATTCTGGCTCTGGACTTCTGTTTTCTAAAGGCTGCAAAGCTGATGAATACCTGCCCTCCTCTTTGAAATCATTCATAAAGTTGTTAAAGAAAGTGTGCTTAATGATGACCCCTTGGTGGAGAGCTACACCCAGACTAGAACCAAAGTGTATAGCTATTAACTATGCTTAGAGTCTTTATAGAATCTTGGAATTCACAGGGATCTCCTTTATTTAAGTATTTTGGTTTAAAAAATATTGTATTATTAATTTTTTTTACTTTTTGGTGAAAGAAAATGTAGCCAGAAATGTAGTATCCGGAAAATAGCACTGGACAAAAATCAGATGATAGCTGGTACTGGCTGACTTTATGACCTTAGATACACTCTTACGTTGTCTGTGCCTCAGTTTCTTCACCTTTAAAATGAGGTGTTGGAGTAGCTGATCAACAAGGGCTCTTGCAGCTCTGCTTTCTCAAATTCTGTGCTCAGATCACATTGCAGTCAACTGAGACTAATGGCATTATTTTAGAAAACACATATTTAAGATATAATTTGTGGTAAAAATGATACAATCATATTAGGCTAGTAATTCTCCAAACAGCTATTTAGCACTTATTTCACTATGTAGACTTACCATCTATAAACTAATGATTTGCAAGGTAATAAATACTGGAAATCTGAGTCAAGACCTTGGTTTCTAACATCACTCTGCACATAAGGGAACTAGGACAACAGAGAGAAATGACTGATTCCAGGTTGACGACAGAGAAGGTACAGATAAACCTTGGACATCTTGTCATATCAGAAAGCAATGAAGTGCTCAAAAAATAATGGAGACGTGTCACAAGGACACAGGAGCTGTCTTGGAGGAGCTCCCATTGGCCAAATCTGGGACAATTTCAGCATGATGATAATTAAGTAATAATTATAAATCGTTGTGGAAAAAGTAGGAAATCATAAAGTCCTATCAATAATAAATAACCAGGGAGAAGGGATAGCTCTTGCCTACAGTTGAATGCTGAATGCTAACTGGTATATGTGAACGAGGTGCTGGATTTGAAAAATCAGTATTTTGTAAGCATCATAATGAAGACTGGATAAAATGAAAATCAATGGATGTTAAATCTAGGTGGAGATTTTGGTGAGGAGCAGGATATTTGCATGGAATTGAAGTGTCTTCCTGGGCTTCCCTGGTGGCGCAGTGGTTGGGAGTCCGCCTGCCAGTGCAGGGAACATGGGTTTGGGCCCTGGTCCAGGAGGATCCCACATGCTGTGAAGTGACTGGGCCCGTGTGCCACAACTACTGAGCCTGTGCTCTAGAGCCCACGAGCCACAACTACTAAAGCCCGTGCACCTAGAGCCCGTGCTCTGCAACAAGAGAAGCCACCACAATGAGAAACCCGCGCACTGCAACGAAGAGTAGCCCCTGCTTGCCGCAACTAGAGAAAAAGCCCGCGTGCAGCAACGAAGACCCAATGCAGCCAAAAATAAAATAAATAAATAAATTTTTTTAAAAAAGTGTCTTCCTACAGACTGCTTATTAGTTGCAAGGGGAAAAGTAGTAATTATACAGTGAAGAAACTGGACAACAATTAGGCCAGGTGATCAACATTAACATCACTATTGATAGACGGGTGAACATTGTGTGCCTTCAATGCAATGCCCTGAGATCACAACACTGATGTAGTGTTCAAGCCTAGAATGCACAGCCGGAATCTAATCATGGATCAGACAAACCCCTCCCCACAAAAAAGGAATGTTGAAAATGTCAATGTCACAAAGAATCAAGAAAGCTTGTGGAATGTTCCAGATTAAAGGAGGCTAAAAATCATGACAACTATATGTAATACCTGATCCTAGACTAAATTCTGCACTGGAGGGAAAGAAACGCTATAAAGGATGTTATTAGGTAAACCGAAAAAAATGTGCAAAATGGATATATAGATGGTAGATTAGATCAAAGTAGTA
Source organism: Aethalodelphis obliquidens (assembly GCF_003676395.1). NCBI lineage: Eukaryota > Metazoa > Chordata > Mammalia > Artiodactyla > Delphinidae > Aethalodelphis > Aethalodelphis obliquidens. The sequence goes on along the minus strand of NW_020838059.1, from coordinate 474,857 downwards.
TATCAATGTAAATTTATGAAGTTGGTGACTCCCCTATAGAAGCATACACTGAAGTATTTAGGGGTGAAGGGACGTGATGTATGTAAGACACTTTCAAAGGGTTCAGGAAAAGAATGCATAGGAAGAGAGAGACAGAGAGAGGAGGAGTGAGGGAGGGAGGGAGGGAGAGGGAGGGGGCAAGTAAACGATAAAGCAAATGAAGTAAAATGTTAACAAGAGGTGAAGCTAGATAAAGATTATACATGTATACTCTATGCTATCTGACTTTTGCAACATTTCTGTATGTTTGAAATTATTTCTAAATAAAAAGGTAAAAAAAAACTTTAAGTAGTAAGAGTTTTCTTAGATACAATCCCCAAAATATAATCTATAAAAATATTGGTAAATTGAATTTCATCAAACTTAAAAACTTCTGCTTTTGAAAGACACTGTGAAGAAAGTGAAAAGACAATCCATGTACTAGGAGAAAATAATTGTAAATCATATGAAAGACTTGTATCCAAATAAAAGACTTGGATCCAGAATGACCTGCAAGATGATAAACACTAGAAATTTTTTAAAAAGCTGAGCCTGGACCTTGGTCTCTAACACCATTCTCCACCTAAAGGAACTAGGGCAATGCAGAGAATGGCAGAAAATACAGCATGTTAGAAGTACAGAAAAGAACTCTCAACACCAAATAATAAAACAAACAAGCACCAGAGAAGATATACAGATTGCCAACAAACACATGAAAGAATGCTCAACATCATTAATCATTAGAAAAATGCAAATCAAAACTACAACGAGATATCATCTCACACCGGTCAGAATGGCCATCATCAAAAAATCTAGAAACAATAAATGCTGGAGAGGGTGTGGAGAAAAGGGAACACTCTTGTGCTCTTGGTGGGAATGTAAATTGATACAGCCACTATGGAGAACAGTATGGAGGTTCCTTAAAAAACTAAAAATAGAATTACCATATGACTCAGCAACCCCACTACTGGGCATATACCCTGAGAAAACCATAATTCAAAAAGAGTCATGTACCACAATGCTCATTGCAGCTGTATTTACAATAGCCAGGACATGGAAGCAACCTAAGTGTCCATCATCGGATGAATGGATAAAGAAGATGTGGCACATATATACAATGGAATATTACTCAGCCATAAAAAGAAATGAAATTTAGATATCTGTAGTGCGGTGGGTGGACATAGAGTCTGTCATAGAGGGGTGAAGTAAGTCAGAAAGAGAAAAACAAATACCGTATGCTAACACATATATATGGAATCTAAGAGGAAAAAAAAAAGGTCATGAAGAACTTAGGGGTAAGACGGGAATAAAGACACAGACCTACTAGAGAATGGAGTTGAGGATATGGGGAGGGGGAAGGGTAAGCTGGGACAAAGTGAGATAGTGGCATGGACATATATACACTACCAGACGTAAAATAGATAGCTAGTGGGAAGCAACTGCATAGCACAGGGAGATCAGCTCGGTGCTTTGTGACCACCTAGAGGGGTGGGATAGGGAGGGTGGGAGAGAGGGAGATGCAAGAGGGAAGAGATATGCGGACATATGTATATGTATAACTGGTTCACTTTGTTATAAAGCAGAAACTAACACACCATTGTAAAGCAATTATACTCCAATAAAGGTGTTTTAAAAAACAAACAAACAAACAAGCAAACAAAACTAATGAAAATGATAAAAATATTTGAATAGGCACATCACCAAAGAAGATACACCCACAGCAAATAAGCACATGAAAAGGTGATGAATCTCAATGATCGTTAGGGAAAGGCAAATTAAAACTACAAGATACCTCTTCACAATCACTAAATTTAAAAAAGCTGACCATACCAAGTGATGCTGAGGATGCAGAGCTGGAATCTTACATACTGGTGGTGGGAACTGAAAACGATACAACCAATTTGGGAAATATTTTGACATTTATTTAAAAAATCAAACCCGAAGTTATCATATGATCTAGCCACTCTACTCTGGTATATACCCAAGAGAAGTTAAAGCATATTTCCACACAAAGACTTGTATAAGAATGTTCATAGCAGTTTTATTTGTATAGCCAAAACTTGGAAACTGCTCAAATACCCATCACCAGGTGAATGGGTAAACAAATTGTGATGGGAAACTACTCAGCAACAAAAAGAAATTAGCTATTGATACATGCAACAACTTAGATAATCTCAAAATATTTATACCTAGTGAAAGAAACCAGACAAATGAAAGCACATACTGCATGATTCCATTTATAGAAAATTCTAGAAAATGGAAACTAATTGGTAGTGACAGAAAGCAGAAGAATGATTGCCCGGAGCAGGAGAAGAATAGGGGAGGGAGGAAGGGGAGAGATTCAAAGGTTCATGAAGAAACTTTGAGGAGCGAACGGTAATGAATATTATCTTGACTGTGGTGATGGTTTCATGGGTGTGTACAGATGCCAAAACTTATCAAAATTTACACTGTAATTATGACCAGTTTATTGTGTGTCAATTATATCTCAATAAAGTTGTTTTAAAAAGTGGCTAGCGGGCTTCCCTGGTGGCGCAGTGGTTGAGAGTCCGCCTGCCGATGCAGGGGACACAGGTTCGTGCCCCGGTCCAGGAAGATCCCACATGCCGCGGAGCGGCTGGGCCCGCGAGCCGTGGCCGCTGAGCCTGTGCGTCCGGAGCCTGTGCTCCGCAACGGGAGAGGCCACAACAGTGAGAGGCCCGCGTGCCGGAAAAAAAAAAAAAAAAGTGGCTAGCAGAGTGGCTGGCATGGCTGGCATTCACTACATATAATTTCTCATCTATTTCCTCTAGGAACCGCTACTCCCCATTCTTTACTATCTACTTAGGAGGGGCAAATAACACTAATATTTGTTACAGTAGTTTTTTTCCAGAAATTTAAAGACAAAAATAAAAACAAAAAACATATACACGAAAGCTGAGCATTAATTGTGTTCACAAAAAAGGGATGGCAATTATCTGTTCTCCTAGATTTTCAGATAGATAAATGAAGAAAAGAAGGATAGGCAAATGGACAGATGATAGATTCCCTCTCCTGTTCCAACTCTCCACCCCTCCTCTTCCTCCTTCTCCTCATTCTTCTTCTGGCAACTAGGTTTTGCAAAGATTTAATGTAAACAAGAGCCACCACCTTGGGATAGAACTTTCCAGGTTAATTTACGAGCAAAAAAAAAAAAAATTCAGATTTCATCTCAGAGCACCAGCAACTCAAAAATTCATGGGAATGTAGGCACATGTGCACAAACAACAACAACAACAAATTGAAAAGGGCTAATTGTTCCTAGTTCTTCTTCACAAAGATGGAGATTCAGGGAGGTAGAAAATTATTCTATCCTTCTTGGGGGATATACTCTTACTTGAAGAGTGGGGTGGGGTTGGGTAGCATGCGTTTGAGGTAGGCGATCAGAAAGGGGTTCCTCCTATAATGGAAGAGAATGTAAAAAAGAAAGAATACATATATAACTGAATCACTTTGTTGTACACCTGAAACTAACACAATATTGTAAATCAACTGTATTTCAATAAAAAATTTTTTAAAAAGAAAGGGGTTCCTCTTCATGCTTTGATTTAAAATGAAAATAATGTCCTTTCTTCCAGACTTGGAAATTATCTTTAAGGCAAATGTATTTATGATGCTCACATTAGGTTTTAGGCTAAATAAAATATTTATTCTTTGAAAATGCTGACTCTCTTCTGAGTAGAAACTGGCATTAGTACTGAGGAAGAGTTCTCTGCACAGGTTCATCAGACACCATTGAGAGGATCCAAAGATAGATTATTGTCAATATTTAGTCTAACCCCTTAGATGGGTCACTGAAGTTGTCCTAGAAATGTATATTAATGAGCAGCAGAATAAAGGTAAAGGATTGAAAGACAAATGAATGAGCAAAAAATTGCAAGAGAAACATTTAATTCAAGTTTTAACTTAATACCATCCAACCAGTGGGGCAAGTACCAATAGGCAGAATGATATATGCCCATTGTGAAGATATTAACTAAAACTATGGTTTAAAATATTTTGGTGTGTTCAAATAATTTAAAGGTTTTGAAAAATAAAATAAAAAGGATAAGCTTTTATGGCTTATATGCTTTCTGGTAAAAGAGATAAGTTTAAAATTTTTTCATATAGTGCAGGTCAGTAAGCCAAACCTTTCTCTAAAAATTCCTGTAACTCTTTGGATACTGAATGGAGTTAAGAGGGAATACTACGACAGCTTAAAATCAGAGGGCCCTAAATGGGTCTACAGTAGACTCACAGAAGGAATAGAGTAAGCTGGCAATTTAGGACATGATACCCTAAAAGAAAAAGTAGGCATTTACAAGGTTTTGATGCTCCACAAGCAGACAAGATTGTTTCTCTGTGTAAACAGCAACACTAGATTTTGGAAAAACTGGCAGGGCTAAGAGGCTATACTGAGTTTAAGACCAAGGTGAGTTTAAGGGGGCTGTAGCTTAGCCAGGGAAGGGAAACCAGTGTAGAATTAGTTCAATATTTGAGATTGAAGAAAACATCAATTTTTACCTACATATTTTGTATCTTAAATTTTGTGTTTACATTTTTATATTTATTCATCTCCTAAAGATAACAGCCATATTGTTATTTTTTGTAGATGGCTTTAAAAAAAAAAGAAAAGAAAAGGAAAAGAAAGGAGCAACATTTGACTGCATTGCATCTTTTAAAATTTGCTTCTCAATTATGTAACCCTGGGGAAAGCTGAACTACAGAGACCTATGCTACACAGACAAGTGCCATTAATAGGGCAGTGACCTAAATGACAGATGTGATACCAAGGAAACTCTAACCCATCTCTAGATCGTTGAGTGTTTCATAAATGTCACCTGATCTAGTAAGGCCTTATCAGAAGGAAGATTTTTAATTCATGAAATCCAGTTATGAAAAATGCCTACTTGATCTTAAATGTAATTACACTGGCTTTTAGTTCAGCTTTGTGTCATGCTGTTTCTCCACGAGTGTCAACTAGAAAGAAAACAAAACAAGCAAATAAAGAAATGAAAATAGAAAAAAGGGAACTAATAAGGTAACCAGGTAATTAATTTTCCATATATCAAGACTTTGGAGGTCTAGCTAGTAAATTTAAAACATCTCCAGGATTCCAAAAGAAATACCCAACACATTCTTTTTCACACGTGCAAAGCCTTTCAGATCCTGTGAGAAAATAAAGGCTCCTTTTAAAAATCAATTTTGAAATTTGAAAATAAAGGCAGAAATGTGATCTTATAATGCAGAAAAGAGGGTTTAAATTTGCTAGATTTTCTTAAACTTCTAAAATGCTCGCCAACTTTTCAAAGGCCAGTGTCCACACCAAGACCCTTGGGGAGTTCCACCACCACCTTCCCCAGGAGATTCCATCCCTATCTTTTCCCCTCATGCCTTTGTCACTACGTGAATATCCATTTTTTCTTTCTCACCCAATCCTTGTTCTGGTATCATCTTCCCTGTTCCCTCCATCCTCCTTTGCCCACCCTCCATTAATTGGCTATAACATAGAACAAGGTTTAAAAAAAGATAATATGCGAGCGTAATGTAACCTTTTAATTTAAAAACCAGATGAATAGAAAATTCTATATATTTTCCTCTTGGGGGGAGAAAATGATTACTTTTTACTTATATGACCTTGGATTTTTTCCCCCTGTGGGTCAACGGTCAGAAGGAAAAGTTCCCCACCCTTGATTTATGTAGCCAGCGCTGGGCACTGCAACACGGGTAGCGGAGTAAGGAAGCAGCAGGAGTCCAGGAAAACTTCTGCTCCATTCCCTGTTGTGAATGTTGTTCCATGATTAAGCTCTTGCTTTCAACACACTTCCTGAGCAATGGAAGAAAAATGTCCTTGCAATGGTTCTGCCGCCCTTACCATGGAACATGGTTCCTGCTTCTCTTGGTGGGAGGGAGTTGGCCCCTCCAGACTATGTAATGCTTTGGAGATGTAGGAAGACGGAGCTTTTACTTGTTAAAAAAAAAAAAAAAAAAAAGCTTGTGGGACTGGCTGTGGAATTTCCTATCCAACAACTCTTGCTACCCCTCCTGTTGTTTTCCTGCTCTCCCATCCACCTAATCCTCTGGCTCCCCTACATCCTGTTGCTGTGCTGCCAACAATTCCACAGGCCCTGGGACACTAACATTTACTGAAACATGTGCTTGTCCTCCATGTCCTTGTTTAGGCTTTGAAGGAAGTGTCGCACAGGGCTTTGTAATCAGGAGATGCCCAGTTGAAACTGAACATGTTCACAAACAACATTCTATATTCAATGTATTTCTTTCTTTCTACAGATGCCTGGCCTCACACTCCCCTTGCACCCCAGCTTCCTTTCTGTCATAAGATCTTATCCTAGAGGCTGACTCAGTACTTTGATGTGAGTGTTCTTAGAATTATCTTATACTTTCTAAACTTAGAACATAACCAGTGCACCGCCCCCGCACACTGCTATTTAACACTTTCGGTGCTCATCAGATGCTGTGAACACAATAAAAAAAGCAATATTATCAACAGAAATCTAAGGGTTCAGTCCTCAGAGAATCTTGAGGTTACGGGAGACCTTATTTTGGCTGTTGGGCAATGTTTTTAAGAGGCCTCAGAGGAACAACCATAGGGCAGCCAATGGCCTGTTTAAAATGGCCACAGGCTGAAAGATGCCTCTGCTGTTTCTCTTAGTTTCCAATCCTCAGCTATGATTTTTTTTCGGGATGGGGGCGCAATCTCCTCATTTTGTATCTTGGCCTCTCCTAGTGACCACTGGATACGGACCCTTTCCAACCTGTCATCTTAGACCATGAACCGTAACTACAACCCGCTCACTCCTGTCCTGTAGAGACCCCGCTGCTCCTGGTTTTGAGGTTGCCTGAGGTGCCAAGGCCAGTGGCTCTTGAAGGGAGTCAGCATTTAAAATACACGTTTCGGGTTTCCCTGGTGGCGCAGTGGTTGAGAGTCCGCCTGCCGATGCAGGGGACGCGGGTTCGTGCCCCGGTCCGGGAAGATCCCACATGCCGCGGAGCGGCTGGGCCCGTGAGCCATGGCCGCTGAGCCTGCGCGTCCGGAGCCTGTGCTCCGCAACGGGAGAGGCCACGACAGTGAGAGGCCCGCGTACCACGAAAGATAAAAAAAAAAATAAAATAAAATACATGTTTCCTAGACCCCACCTCCAGAGACTGTGATTTGGTAGGTTCAAGGCAGAGCTCAGGAATCTGCATTTTAACTCATCCTTCAGGTGATCCTGAGAAAGTTAGCCCACACTTTGACAAACAGCTGTCTCTTGACACTGCACTCCTATTTCTCCTCACCTACTCCTCTTCCTCAGTCTTTATAATTTTTTTTTATACACTCTCTGAAAAATAAGGGTTCCTCAGGAATATAATTCACAACCTGTATAGGGCAGACCTGAAAATCTGCCTTTTTAAACAACACCCCAGGTAATTTGATGCATGTTCTCTACAGACCACATCTTCACAGAGAGTGCATAAAATATTTTAAGCAGGGCAATGGTCTGATTATATTTGTATTTTGGGAAAACCGCTCTGGCAGCTGTGTGGAGAGTACAACACAAAACCAAAGTCTGGGCTTTGTCGCTTGTGGCCATGTGCCCCCTGTTTCTCTTTCCCTCCCTCCCCTTCCTAGATGAATGGATTCTGAGAGTCTCTGCCTGCAGCCTTTCTCTTCTCTGTGGATGAGCTAGGCAGACGTATGCCTTCAAATGTTATTTGCTGGGCTTCCCTGGTGGCACAGTGGTTGAGAGTCCGCCTGCCGATGCAGGGGACGCGGGTTCGTGCCCCGGTCCAGGAAGATCCCACATGCCGCAGAGCGGCTGGGCCCGTGAGCCATGGCCGCTGAGCCTGCGCGTCCGGAGTCTGTGGTCCGCAACGGGAGAGGCCACAACAGTGAGAGGCCCATGTACTGCAAAAAAAAAAAAAAAAATTATTTGCCTAAGGATGGTTCCAAAATCTCTCTGCTGTCCTTTGTGCCATAGTCTGGCCCCTCATTTCTGGATGCCTCTGCAGTATATGCTAAATGCAGAATATCCCCAAATTCATTCCACATCTTCTCCATAGAAAGCGTTCATCCTCCTGTGTTTGCTCTTTGAGTGGCACCGCCCTTCCAGTTTCCCAAAATCCTCTCTCGTTCCTCCATCTCCCTTGGCTTTCACATTCAAGTCTCCTCAATTCTACCTTCTCAAATCTCTGGTATTGATTCCTTTCTATTTGCAATTTTATTGTGCTAGTTCATTCCTGTGTTTCCAAAACTTTCATGACTATTAATTTTCTTCATTCACTGTACTTGTTAGGCTGGCTTTTAAGACATTCTTTTATCTGATATAAATCTGTTCTTCCAACTACATGTCCTACTACTCTGCTTTTATGGAACTTTGATGACAACCTAGTGGGATTACTCATCCTTCACCCACACACACATTGCTCCATCCATAAGACATGCTTCTCTTTATACATTTTGCCTGGATTATCCTTCCCTCTATTACCAACTCATCCTTCCCTGGCTAGCTCAATTGACACATCAACCTAGAACTTTCCCACCCCAGAGCACTGTATCAATGCCTCTTCTCTGGTACTTAACACTTTCCACCATTTGTTGTCAATTATTTACAAACACGGCTTATATGCCATAGAAGACTTTGAGCTCCCTAAGGACAATACTTGTGTCTGATTTTTCTTTTCTTCTTTTTTTATTGTGGTAAAATATACATACGTAAAATTTACCATTTTAAACATTTAAGTGTACAGTTCAGTGGCATTCAGTATATTTACACTGTTGTGCAACCATCACCTGTCCTCATCTAGAAAAATCTGTCATCATCCCAGACTGAAACTCTGTACTCATTAAACAGTAATTCCCAATTTCTCCCTCCCGCAGCCCCTAGAAACCACCGTTCTACTCCCTGTCTGTGAATTTAATGATTCTAAGCACTCACATAACTGGAATTATATGATAATTGTCTTTTTGTATCTGGTTTATTTCATTTAGCATCATATCTACAAGGTTCATCCATGTTGTAGCATGTGTCAGAATTTTATTCCTTTTTAAGGCTGAATAATATTTCAGTGTGTGTGTGTGTGTGTGTGTATCACATTTTGTTTATCCATTTATCTGTCCATGGGCTGTGTCTGAATTTTTAACTCCTATGCCCTCAGTACTTAAAGGAACGCCTATGCCCAACAGACACTTGATGCCTGTCGTTTGCATGGCCACTCTTTGGTAAGCCTCTTCCTTTCTCCAAGCTTTAGTTTACCTATGAAATGAGGGGTATAGATTACAATGCCTTTAAGGGATGTTTAACCTGACATTTAGTAATAATGACTGGGATGGCATTGGTTGCTTGAATGCTTCTGGTGAGTGGAAGTAGGAGATAACCTTTCTGCCCCATATTTACTTACGTTAGCTATTTTACATTCAGACTCTATTGGTTAGGGTTCCTTGGCTGCAAGCAACAGAAACCAATTCTGGCTAATTTAAGTAGAAAATGGATTTATAGGAGTGATATAAAGTAGCTCACAGTATCAACGGGGAACCAAGTTTTTAAAAAAAGAACAAATAAGCAGCTTCAGAGATAAGAGTCAGGAACTACTCACTAGTCTTGTTAGGGTGAGCACACTAAAATAACCAAGTTTCAGCCATTTTCCTAGCCTTAGGTATTTCTTCTCAAGATTAATATTCTTGGGAGAGTCCAATGCCTTATCTTGGGTTATGTGCCCACCCCTTGGGCAAAGGTACACCAGGACAGCATATCATGGGGAAGAGATCATTCTTCATGAGAAAATCAAGATGCTAGGTAGCCAAAACCCAACATTATATTTTTCATTATAGGGACTGAAGAACCTACTGAAGGAAAAGAATTTAACTTGTGTCCAACTTCTGGGTCTCATGGACTACAACGACCCTAACTGAGGCCGTATTGCACAGAGGAACAAAACAGATTTCCAGAGAGATCTTAAAATGAAAGAATAAGGACTGTATAATGATGAGTAGATCTTCCCAAAGAGCCTGCCTTTAGAGAAGAGGGATGATTCAGGATACCACCCTGACAGAATATGTGTGCCACAGGGGACCATAACTTTGCTGTGGGCAGCCTATCTAGCTGCAATTAATAATGGAGAAAAGATAGTGTTCTCACTTTGCAATATCTAAGGGGAGGTAGTGATCGTGGTGATTTAAAACACAGTTCTAGTCTCAGAGGAGACTGTGGTGGACCTATTTGGAGCCTGCATCTGTGGATTCTAAGCTCTGCTAACTGATGTGGTAAGTGACAACCAGGACTAATTTGTCATCAACTGACAACACTTATGGAAATTCTCATAAATTTTGGGGTAACTGTCAAAGACTATATTGGTTATATAGTCAAATAAGTGGGATCTGCAGAGTTGGCAAGATTTTGACACTAGTGATACAATCTCAGTACAATCTGGTTGGTGGAATTGGGAAAATAGACAATATTTCAATGAATTTTTGAAGCTATGAAAGCATCCCTCAAACAGGAGGGTTGGATATTGCAGATAGAGTCCGTTAACAGTAAAAATGTAGAGCAAAGTGAGAAAAAGGAAACCACTCTTAGCTCCATTTGTGATGGGACAAAAAATAGCTAATATGTGAGAAGGAAGATGCCAATTTTTCTTATAACTGCATGTCGCGTCCCTATCTGAGATTTTCCTTGTTTATTTATCTATTTGACTAATTGTTTATCTCCCCCTACTACAAGGTAAGCTCCAGAAGAACCTGAATTTTTGTCACTTTTGTTCCCTGCTGCAGATAGCAACACTCAATAAAAATTTGTTCAATGAAAGAATAAGTAACATAGTACATTCCTTGAAAGTTTAAGCAGCATTCAACAAAAATAATTCAAGTATTTGATGGGTGGCCAAAGTATGTCCTTCAAATTCAAAGTGGTGAGTTTTGGGGGGCAGGGTTACAGTGAATTCTACAAGTACCATTTTGCATTCATCTGACATTTGTGTAGTTTGTTTGTTTGTTTGTTTGGTATCTCAGCAACTAATGCTTCATGCAAGTACCACATAACCTGGACTTCAGAGAACTAGGTCCTCTGAAGGATGAATCACGCTAAGCCTGATAAACTTTAATTAAATTTGTGTGTCTCTTGTTTCCACAAGGGCATTTAATGGTTTTTAAGAACATTAATAAGAATTAGCCTTGCAGTAAATTTCCTTGTACCTTACATCATAGCGTCTTGCATAGTGTTATACATAGAGAAATCAACAGTAAGTAGTTGTATAATAAATGAAGGAAAGAATTGAATGTACTCTAGAACCAGGTGAACTTAGATTATTGTGCCAAGGTAACTGAAATAAATAAATAACCATGAATCTGATCTAACAGTAGTTCCCATTTTGCTCTGGTAACTGAAGTGGAAGATATTGAGGTTTTTGGAAATATGAGTTATGTGCTCTTCAAGTTTTCTTTCTTTCCTTCCTTCCATCTTCCCTCCCTCTCTCTTTCCCCCTCCCTCTCTCTTCCCTCTCTCCTTTCTCTCTCTCTCCCTTCTCTCTCTTTCTTTTTATTTTTCTTTTAACAGAACAGATGTTCCAGGACTTTGTGAAGGCTGTGCTGGTTTCAGGGTGTTGTGCTGAGGGAAATAGTTTGTGAACATTATTGAATGTTATTCCTTTTAGAATTAAAAATGACAGCAATTATCTTGGAACACTTAATTATTCCATTAAATCATTGGACCAGTTACCTTAAGGGAAAAAAAAGACAAGCTCATGACTGTGACTAATAACATCAGAATTCTTTACATCAAGAAGAGTATCTGGTACAGATAAAGAGGAGAATGAATCCAATAGGAAAATATTTGAATTATACATTGGTATTCTTATTTTTAGAAAAGAGAAAAATAAGAAATAATTCAATTGGAATGTAAAGTCAAGCACCTGTTGTCTTAATGTTTTTTATGAAAAAATAAAGAGTGATAGAGAATAAGAGCAAAGGTTGGTAAGGCATATCATAGGAACAAAGAAAGTGATAAAAATAATATTTTTCAAAATTAGTGTTAATGAAGAAACTACCACATAGCTATGTTGTTAAATTGATCCTAGGATGGTTTTGCACCAGGAGTGGTTCTAGAGAAACAGAATATAAGGATGAGTTTTCTGAATTGGTTCTAGGGTTCCTGGGATTGATTCTCTAATCTGATTAGATTTAAAGACACTAATGACTATTTCCAGTAGTAGCAAGAACACTGATTGTCCATAGTGTGATCTGGCAATAGAGGTATGCAAAACATCATCATTGGGTACTCCTAATCAACTACTTAGAAGAAGCAAGGAGCTAGGTGACTTTCTGTATAATGCTTTTGAACATTTTTGGAAAACTAACAAGTATAATGATGCTGGTTGGTTGCTCCTAATGTTCCTGGACAAAATGGTGAAAGAAAAGGATGAGCTCAAGGATTCAAATTCTCAGCTCAAATGGTGCATGAATGACCTAAAAGCTTCTATATGTGCCCTGAAGGAGACCCTTGTCTCCCATAGCTGCAGGGCTGAAATTGCTGAAAATCAGAACTTGATCTTGCAACTGGCTGAATTACAGCATAAGTTGAGCTCCCAGCCTCCCAGGGTAACTACTGTTAAAGTGAGAGCATTGGTTAGGAAAGAATGAGTTGGGATGAGAACATGTGGAATGATCTTGATGAAGCTGGGTATGTTGAGCCCCTACATTCTGTTGAGTATCTTTTTAATCAGTGGAAGAGGTCTATCCACCCCCAACAGAAGTATCCTCCTCTACCCCAGAAAAGCTGCCTCCCCATTCCGAGTGGCAGGGGCATCCCTACCCACAGTGGTTTGGGTCTTTCCACCTTCACCTGCATCATCTGAGGAAACCTTAATGGCCTCCCCTTGAGGCATTTGTCATGCAAGGCAATGCTGATTCTCCTCAGGACCCACCCCACCACCCGTCCTTCTTCTAGACGTATAGCTAGACTCAAATCCCAGCAGGCCCCTAAAGGAGAAGTACAATGTGTCACAATGAGGAGATATCTTATACCTGAAAAGGACTACTTGAGTTTTCTAATTTACACAAACAAAAATCCAGGGAACACTTGTGGGAATGGATACTAAGAATATGGTATAATGATTGAACATAAAGTAGGATCAAGCTGAATTTACTGACATGTACTTACTAAAAAGAGATTCTACATTTAACATTGCAGCTTGGGGAGTTAGAATGGTCTCAAACAGTTTGGTTGGTAGACTCAATCATGCACTAAAAAATGGCCCATTTTGGGGTGAATTGGAAATGCCCGATATCCCTTGGTTTATTGTAGAGGAAAGGACTCAAAGGTTTAGGAAGATTGGAATGTTACAGTGGAATTTTCATTTAAGACTTTCTCACACGTGCTAGAAGACATACTTTTCATCAATATTGTGAGGAATTAATTTGTGAAGGGAACTCAGGCATCCTTGAAGAGCTCTGTGATCAGTTTTCTCAGTCACTGAATTGAGAAACCAAATGCAATGGGAGTACTTGGATCCCAGAGTGTCAGGCAGTTTGGAGGCAACATATTCTTTATTTGGGTGTGTTACTCCAGCCATTTACCAAATAACTAAAAAAGTTTTGAATGGGGCTTATAACCAAACAAGGCTCAGCACCAGGTCCAGGCTGCTGTGCAAGTTGCTCCTCCACGTGGGCCACATGATCCAGAAGATCCAAAGGTGCTTGAAGTGTCAGTGCAGATAGGGATGCTGTCTGGAGCCTTTGGCGGCTACCACAGGTGAATTGCCTTGCAGGCCTTTAGGATTTTGAAGCAAGGACCTGCCATTATCCACAGATAATTACTCTCCTTTTCAAAAATAGCTCTTCACCTATTACTGGGCCTTTGTAGAGACTGAACGCTTAACCATGGGCCACCAAGTTACCATGTGACCTGAGCTGCCCATCATGAACTGGGTGTGATCTGACCCACCAAGCCATAAAGTTGGGCGTGCACAGCAGCATCCATCATCATATGGAAGTGACATATACATGATCAGACAGGAGCAGGCCCTGAAGGCACAGTGAGTTACATGAAAAAGTGGCCCAAATGCTCATGGTCCCTACTCCTGCTACACAGCCTTCTCTCTCTCAGCTGCACCTATGGCCTCATGGGGAATCCCCTACAATCAGTTGACAGAGAAAGAGAAGACTTAGACCTGGTTTAGAGATGGTGCTGAAAAGCAGGCGCTACCCCAAAGTGGATAGCTGTAGCACTACAACTTCTTTCTAGGACGTTTCTGAAGGACAATGGTGGGAAAAAAATCCTCCCAGTGGGCAGAAGTCCAAGAGGTGTACCTGTGTGTTCACTTTGCTTAGAAGGAGAAATGGCCAGATGTGCAACTAGATACCTATCATGGGCCGTATCCAATGGTTTGGCTGGTAGTTCAGAGACTTGGAAGGGTCATGGTTGGAAAATTGGTAACAAAGAAATTTTGGGAAAAGGTATGTAGATAGACCTCTCTGAATGGGCAAAACACTTGACGATACTTTGTGTCCCGTGTGAATGCTCACCAAAGTGTGACTTCAGGGAAGGAGGATGTTAATAATCAAGTGGATGCCAGTTAGCCTCTTTCCCCAGCCATCCCCATCATCGCCCACTGGACTCATGAACAAATTTGCCACGGTGGCAGGGATAGAGGTTATGCATGGGCTCAGCTGGCTTAAAGATGGAGGGGGCCACAAGGCAAGAAATGTGGGTGGCCTCTGGAAGCTGAGAACGACTCCTGGCCTGTAGCCAACAAGGAAACAGAGACCTGGCTCCTATGACCACTTGGAAATGAATTCTGCCAGCAACCTGGATGAGCCTGGAAATAGATTCTCCTCACAACCTCCAGAAAGAAGCACAGCTCTGCTGACACTTCTTGTCAAATCTGGAGCAGAGAAATGTTAAGCCCGTCTGTATTTCTGACTTACATAAGCATGAGTTAATAGATACATGTTGCTTTCAGCTACTACGTGTGTGGCAATTTGTTACACAGCAGTAGAAAACTAGCTGAAGATTTGAAATTTGAAGACTGACTAGGGTTTAGTTGGGTGAACGGTAGAGGGGTGGAGAAGACAGACTTGTTATAGGTACACAGGGTAACATGCACGGTCCTGAGCAGGAGGAAGGATGGAAGGGTGAGGACTGAACAAAAACCAGAGTGACTGGCTCACAGAGAGAGACAGCAGCACAACATGAGGTTGGAGAGAGATGCAGGAGCCAGGTCATGAGGAGCTTTGTGGGTCAAGGTAAGAAGTTTGGTCTTTCTTCTAAAGCAGTGGTCATTCTCAAAATTTTGTCCTCAAAACCCCTTTTTGCTCTTAAAAATTAATGAGAACCCACACCAACTACTACCAAAGCTTTTGTTTATATGAGCTATATCTTTAGATAGTTACTCTATTAGAATTGAAAGCAGGGAAGTGTTTAAAAATATTTACTTACTAATTCATTTTCAGACAATAAACCCATTAACATTTTAAAATGAAAACTAGCTATATTTCCTAAAACAAACCAAAAATAGTGAGAAGAGTGGCATTGCTTTACATTTTTACACATGTCTTTAATTCTGGCTAAATAAAAGAAAGATGGGTTCTCATCTCTTTTTCTGCATTCATTGTGTTGTGCTATGTTGTTTTGGTTGAATTATTTGAAGAAAATTCAGCTTCACCAAGATATATAGTTGGAAAAGGGAGAGGTATTTAAATAGCCATCTCAGATAACTGTGGATGTTCTTTTTTGATACTAGACCAAAACTCAATGTGTCTCAAAAGTTAGCTGTAATGTGAAATTTGAAGCCATGTCAACAAAATTTGTAAACTCATTTTGAAAAACATACATTGGTATATCTTGCACTTTGAATGAGTCTTTTACCCACTCATAATTTTACAACACACTGCCTTGGTCGTTTGAATTATATTGGTTCAGTGATTTATGCAGAACTTCCAAGTGCTGACATATATTATACAATATTAAAAAAATTGCATTCATTGATTTCACTACCAATCTCATCAGAAAAGTCTTATATATTGGGAATCTTTCATATTCACAGTTGCAGATGTAGGTTTTCCAAAATTCTAATTTTCACTTGAAAGAGGGAATTTCATCATGGCCAAAAAATACTGTCTTTTCCTTGAAGTGACAGGCTCACTTATTTCATTTTTGAGAAAATGTCTGCAAAATACCTGAGACTGAATAACCATAGTTTTTTTTTTTTTTTTTTTTTTTTGCCAGTAGTTCTGTCATGTAAAAATGGCGTTCCATGGGGAAAAGCGGCTAGTTCAGCTCACGATTCAAACAATTATACAGGTGCTTTTCCTCAAGTCTACAACAGAAATGCATTATGCAGTTTTCATTTTATAACATTGAACATATTAAAAAGACATATACTCAAGGGTCAATACTTAATAAAAAGTAATAATATTTACTGACTTATCAAGGACACTATTACATGAAAATGGCTTTGTTCTTTTAAACTGTGAGTGTGTGGTGGTAAAGAATATAATTACTAACTAGTACAGTTTGGTGCCAGTGCCTTGATTTACACCAAGGCACCAGCAGTTTTACTGTCTGTTGCTTTTGCACCATCTGTGAAAATGTCAACAAGTGAAAAAGGCAAATCGTCTTTTAGTATTACTATGAATATAGATTTGACCTTGTCAATTCTTGAAAGGATCCTAGGGATGCCCAGGGGTCCACCAACAACTCTTTGAAAACTGTCGTTCACAAAAAAGAACATTGTCTGTGATGGATTTTAAGCCAGGCAGAGACACAATCAGAATTAATTATAGTAGAAAGTCTCAGTTGCCACATCTGTGAAATGAGTATAATAATAGTACTGACTATCCATGGCGATTGTGAAAATTAAATTAAATAATGCAGGAAAATATGCTGAAAATAGTGCCTGGCACATAACAAGCACTCAATAAATGTCAGTCATTATTATCATCCCTGGTTGAAAGTTCTAAGTCTTATAAGACGGAGAAAGCCTTTTGAAGTAAGTGCATTTTATTCATTGGTGAAATATTAATTGTGCACTTATGTGAAGAATCATGTGCAGATGGTTAAATCAAAGCGATAAAGTGTTGTTGTTTCATAGAACTTTGTTTAAGATGATACATGTATCTTATCTGCCTGTTAGGAATACTAACACATACCTAGTAGAATTGTTGTGAAGACTGAATAGGATAAACCTGATCCTAGCTCTAGATATGGCAGAGAAAACTGCTAAATGTACCAACTGCCTTAGTGAATACTAAGAAATTAAGAAGCAAGGCAGTTTCCTGAGGTTCATGGAATATCTAATTCAAATTCATTTTGCTTTCCATTTCTGCATAGTTAAGGATGGGTACATTTTGGCCTGAAGTAGCTGGCAAATGGTTATAGTTCTCTCTTTCTCCTCTGCAGATACAGTGACACCCAGGCTTTGCTAGAAACATCTTCATTGCTCTGTGTTTGACCTCAGAAAAAAAGGCAATGTTCTCAATGTACTGGATAGGAGCAGATGTGACAATAACATCTGACTCAAATTCTATAGCCCAGAGTTCTTCTAGTGGAATTCTTTTGTTGAAGGTCACATACTCTGAAGTCACAAAACTGCTACTTTGATTTATAAACAAAGATCTAATTAGAGCTTAATATGTAATTCTTCAACTTTATAAAGCCAATGATCTAATAGTACTTGTAATATCCTAGAATTGCTCTTTGCTTTGTAAATTAATTACGGACATCTCATCTTGGGGTATTGTGCAAAGCCGGAAGAACAATATGGAGAAATTGTGAAAGTAACAGAAATAAAGACATGCAATTTCACTTTTGTAGCCATGTTTTGTCCCCAGTCATTCTTCAAGCCTACCACCCACATTATTTTCCATATGAAGTAAATAATCAAGTGAGTCAATCTTCTCCTCCTACTTTTGTTCATTTTCATAGAAACCGTAGATTCCCAGACTCTTATAGTAATGCATAGTTCTTCATCTGTGAAAAAAATGTTTCAATATCTTGAAATTAAGTATGAAAAAAATGTAAGGATTTTTGGGAAGTGTTGGTTTTGTCTGATCTAATATTTCTGTTTAGATTCTCTCTAAAAATCACATTCTGGCTTTTTATAAGTCAGTTGGACATATGCCCGGTGGCATAGGGTGCAGCCTGTACTTTTAAAGCAAAAGGAGAGCGAAGCCTTTGGGAATTTCCTTGGCTTGCTTTGTGTGGAACTGTCAAACTCTGTAACAAGCAATCAATCATTCTTTAATTGACAAGGAACCTTGTGTACCACCCATAAAGTCACGTTAGGGAATGATAGTACATAATCCGTATCTGTGTGTGCCTGTTCCACTTAACAGGCCCGGCAAAAACTGCCAGATTCTACCCGTAGGCAGTTTCTGCAAAGAAATAAACGTTTGCAACTCTGTCAGTGAACTTAAGATGTGGACTTTTAACACAGAGAGATCTTCAGTTCATCTAAGCAAACTCTTCATTTTGCAGATGAAAAAAAAATGAGGCCCATAGATGGGGCTGACTTGCCCAAGGAAACAGAACAAGCTACAAAGTAGAGCCAAGACTGGAAGTCCGTTGTTCTCCCAGCTCAGTGCTCATTCACGTATGTAGGCTCCAAGAATGGAGGTCATGACACAATGTGAAAAGTTAAAAGAAGGCAAAATAGTTTTATATCCAGTAACATTCCACAGAAATAAAAGTATTAAGCATTGTTATGGCATATTTGCCAAAAAATAGCCTCAAAAATGTCAATAAGGAACTTAAGGATAGAGGGAAAATGTCTCTGATAGTTTTCTCTATTTTTTTGGCAATGCCACGCTGCTTGTGGGATCGTAGTTCCCCGACCAGGGATCAAACCCAGGTCCCTGGCAGTGGAAGCATGGAGTCCTAACCACTGGACCACCATGGAATTCCTTCTGATAGTTTTCTTATAAGGGCTGACTAGTTTGGTTATTACTCTTAGGTTCAGGTGAATTTTCTGAATCATATAACATGCTAGACTACATTTTTCTAATCTGTCATTGGCACTGAGTTCTTAGTCTCATTTTCTTGATTACTAGGTAAAGAAAAAAATAAACCTTGAAAAATAATAAAAATTACGTGGCCAAATGATTTGCAATTTGCTGGTGACTATATTGCTGTTGAGAAATATGATAAAGCCACACTGCTGGGTATTTTCCCAGAATGAGGTTTCATAGAGTTTGGGCACATCAAAAATTATACATTGATTTATATATTGTCAGTTTAATTCAATGTCATATTCTGTAGCTGATGATATGGTAGCCTGTGGATTGGTGAAAAATCTTGAAGTATAATAACATGAAAAATCTTTGCACACAGATTCTGAGTGTGCTATAATGTGTCTGCCTGCAAACAGAATTTTCAATAACATTGAAGTGACTTGCCAAAAACAATTTTAATATGAGTGTGATCTAATCTAAGCCTGAACTTCTGCACAAAAGGTTAGATTTCTATTTGTATGTATATGAATGTTAGAAGAGGTACAAAATATTACCTGTAAATTACAAAGTTTGTTTTTATTTGGGAGGGAAATTACCATTGGACTTATATGTAAGAGCTGAATTATAGTCCAAACACATCAGAATACTGGTATCCTTTTTTTTAAAAAAGTAATCCTTTCCTTTTGATCGGCATACAGAGAAAGTATAAGATGAAGGTGGAGGAAAAGGAAGAATTTTTCAATAAATGATACTAGAGCAAATGGCTAGTCATCGGTGGGGGGGAAATTAAATCATATCTGATGCCTTAAATCAAAATAAATTCCACATAATTTAAAGATTTAAATGTAAAAGAAAAATGAAACACTAAAGTAAAAGAAATATTAAAAGTGCTTGAAGAACCTATAGATGAATATTTTTAAAACTTTGTAGTGGAGAATGCTTTTCCAAAGATGACATAAAAAGCAGAGGCCATAAAAGGTTGACAGATGCGAATACATGAATGAAAAACATTTATATAAGTAAGAACAGCATAGTCAAGGTAAATATCAAACTGAGGGAAAATAATTGTTACGTATAACAAAGGGTTATTAGATATAATATACAAAAAGCTCTAACAAGTAATTGATAAATGCATATCCCAATAGAAGGTAGGAAAACAATGTAAATAGCAATTCAGAAAAGAAGATATGTAAATGTCCATGTCATACGTGAAAAAACAATCTCACTAGTAATTATGGACTTGGAAAAAAAAAGTGAGACTTTTTTTTTCGGCCTATCACATAGCAACTTTAGTTTGTTTTTTATTTGAAACACTTGTGTTGGGAAAAAGAGTATATTATATGGGTTCCATTGTCATAGATGTGATCATTGTCATTTTATTTTCCATAAACAGCAAGTTACCAGATTCACTGAAGCCCGTTGTTGGGTGTTTGGCAAATTAAAGGCTATGATTATTTGGTCAGGCAACTCTGCCATCTCCTCTGAATCCGTAATATCGTTTAGTGCTGAGTAGGAGATGTTTTCAGTCTGGATCTTCAGGTGGCATGAGCTCTGCATGCCCACGGAGTGATATGCTCTTTGGGGAATGGAGATCAGGCATGGAATGGTGAAATTTCTCCCACTAGTTTTTGGACAGACTGACATTAATGGTTCTACAATTAACACTTGATACTTAAACACAGTTGGAATGTAATCAGTCTCCTCATAAATCAGCAAACCCTGTGATATGACACATAGTCCAGGCTAAATCCTAGTGATCTTTTTTCTTTCAAATTTTATTGTTTGATTTTTTTTCAGCCATACAAAAAGGTTGAAAGAATAGCACCATGAACAGTCAAATAGCTACCATGTCAACTGAACAATGAAACCACCATATTTTAAACACATTTTGGAGACCTGTTTCTAAACATCTTCCTAGATCTAAAGGCATACAAATATGCATTTACAAGAATGAGGTCATACTTTACATGTCATTCTGCAGTGCTTTTTGAATTTTTTACTTAAAAATATATTA
The DNA here is from genome assembly GCF_003676395.1 of Aethalodelphis obliquidens. Taxonomy (NCBI): domain Eukaryota; kingdom Metazoa; phylum Chordata; class Mammalia; order Artiodactyla; family Delphinidae; genus Aethalodelphis; species Aethalodelphis obliquidens. Next base: position 453,885 of record NW_020838059.1, on the reverse strand, counting down.
CAAATATCTTTTCAAATTTCACTAAATATTCTTCCACAACATCATGTTTAATGGTCCCTTAGTATCTGTTGTATGGATCAGTTATAATTTTCATAACCAATTCCCTATGGTTGTACATTGGTGTTGTTTCTAATTCTTCATTATTATGAAAAAAGAGATCAATGAAATTCATGTGTCTTTTTGCCTTTGGGTGAAAATTTCCTGGGGTAAATTCCTAGACTGAGGATTGAGAGCCAAAGGACATGTGCATTTTATATTTTGCTTAGTCTACTTTTGAGGCAAGATTAGTGGCAGACAGCTTTAAAAGTCTACTTTAGAGATTTGATGACGTCATTTACATGCTACCATTGAGGAATTCGTAGTTCCTTGGAAATAAAATATACCAATACCTGAAGCATACCTATTTTGATACCAAATAATTGTTGGCTACTTGAGCTAAACCATATCCTTACAATGTACCACATAGGGGCTTCCCAGGGGCTTCCCTGGTGGCGCAGTGGTTGAGAGTCCACCTGCCAACGCAGGGGTCACGGGTTCGTGCCCCGGTCCGGGAAGATCCCACATGCCGCGGAGCGGCTGGGCCCATGAGCCATGGCCACTGAGCCTGCGCGTCCGGAGCCTGTGCTCCGCAACGGGAGAGGCCACAACAGTGAGAGGCCCGCGTACGGCAAAACAAACAAACAAACAAAACCACATAGCCTCCTGATTTCTTAAAAAGACTATGCTCAACATAGTTTAATCAATATTACTTTTTTAAACGAAGATTCAAGTCATGGTGTGTTTTTCTGGACTATTTGCTCCCACACTAAATGGCCCCGGATTCTTCTATCTTCCTTACATTATCAGATCCTGGTGTGTGGGATACAACATCCCGCTCTTTTCTGCCTCCTTCTGCTCCTCTTCCCACGTCAATAATCTAATAAGAACTGAGGAACAAAAACAATAATTAAACTTATTAAGCCACAATATATATCCAATTCTAAGTCAATAGACTCTGACCTGAAGCTACTTTCACTCCAGCGTTGCACATCACTTCTCAGAATCCTTTGACACTGACTTCCCAATTGACATCTTTGTACAGTTGTTGAGATTGGTAAGAATTGACTTGAAGATAATCAAAGTGTTTCCATCACAATGCAGTAAGTTCTTTTTTAAAATTTTTTATTGGAGTATAGTTGCTTTACAATGTTGTGTTAGTTTCTGCTGTACAGCAAAGTGAATCAGCTATACGTATGCGTATATCCCCTCTTTCCTGGATTTCCTTCCCATTTAGGTCACAGCAGAGCATTGAGCAGAGTTCCCTGTGCTATACAGTAGGTTCTCATAGTTATCTATTTTATACATAGTATCAATAGTGTATATACGTCAATCTCCACAATGCAGTAAGTTCTTATCAACGTAAAATACTTTCAGTTAAGGCCAAGTCTACATAAGTTTATATTATTTGTCTTGACTCAACTTTGTCCCCCAGCCTAGCCTCTCCAACAAAAGGAAGAAAATATTAGAGGCAGAAATGTCCACTGCTGACCAGGTTTCATTAAACTTTTTCTTCCCAGTAATTGTTTCCAATTATGCATTAAACAGGAAGTCCTATACTTTTATTCTGTAAAGTGATGGTTTTGTCACTAAAATTAGCCTAGTGTGCCAGGCACATTTTATGGGAGAAAAAAAAATGATGCCCATATAGCAAGAAATTATCTGCTAAATTCACTCACACTCAAGCATGAGCTGGGTCTACATAATCAAAGTGAAATGGAGAATTTAAGTAATTTGAGATAATTCAGACCAGAAAAATCTACCCCAAAACCTTTCACCTAATTGCATCAATTATCTAATTGAAGCAGACCTTGGAGAATTGGGGCTTGAATTATTCTGATAATGGATTTAATTTTCATTTAGTTGTGTGTATGAAAATACACCCACATACACTCTACCTTGAAGCTTTCTATTTAGTGACAAGCTAATGCAGCCTTCATTACTGCAAATGACACAATATTTCACTTGTCATTTCCTCACATTGGCATATCCTGACCATAAGATCTCATTGGCATGGTTATAACACAGCTCTAGGGGGAAAGTTTCAATTTTCTACAACTTGAATTATGTAACTGGATATTGTTTTAGGAGGTGAGGAATGGAGAATTCGTACACTTCTGATATAGACTCAAATTTTTTCTATTTTCCTATTTTTGCTTTTTACAAAATGATTTCTTACTTTCCTTGTATATCTGACATTTTGCTGGAGAAGCTGGAAAACCTTCATTGGAGAGAAGAGGGCCAGGGGAGAGTTTCACTGCTCAGTTCTGCTAATTCAATAAGAAAGTATTGATATACTGTGCTCATACAGAGCTCAAAAGATTCCACACATTATCAAATATACAGCTCCCCACATTAATTAAACCCTCTGAACTGGCAGTAGGGGCCCACTAGTTAGTCCCTCTGCTCTTGAAAGCAAACCATCCTCTTTCTGCTTCCCTGCTCAATCACTACCAACATGGAGTAGTTCAGAAGCATCAAGTATTTGCCTATTCAGACTTTGCCACTAATGGATACCTAAAGACTATTCAATCCAAGCCAGTATCACAAACAAAACCTTATAAGTACAGACTATTGTAGGAGTTATTTCATTCAACAAACATTTAGTGGCACTGCGATGGGCCCCGGAGAAACAAGATAAGTACAGTCCCCACCCTCCAAAAGTCTTCAGCGTAGTCAAGGAGGAGACAAATAAACTGACAAATTTCAATCTAAACTGAGAGTGTTCCAGGAGGGTAACTGATCACAGGGTACTGGGGGAACACACAGAGGGGCCTCTGACCAAGGCTTGCCCTGGGGGTCAGAGAAAGCATTCCAGGCTATAGTCAAGCTTCAGTTTTAGGGTAATAGGACACTATTCAAGAGTTATAAGGTAGGAAATGAAGTTATGAGATCACTCTGGCTGTGTGCCAAAGAAATTGGTGGGGAATGGGAAGGATGGAAATAGGAAATGCAGGAGGACCAACTATCAGGGTGTCACAGTGGTTCAAGTAAGAAAGGATGCAGTGAAAGATGGAGATTAAGTGAAGAGTTGAAAAAGATATTAGGAGAGAGAATCAAAAGGATTTGGTGATTAACTGGATGTGTGGGGTGTGAAGGAGGAGAGGGAGAGATGTTCAACAAGTCTCCTTCATTTCTGGCTGGGGCAGCTGGGCGAGTGATGACACCATTCATTGAGCCAGGAAATGCAGACAGGAAGAGGAGCAGGTTTGGTGTAGGGGAAAGATGATGAGGTCAGTTTTGAACCTGTAGAGTTTGAGGTGAGGTGTCAATAGGATTTTCAAGTGGAGATCCAGTAGGCGGTGGGCAGTTGGCAATATGGGTTTAGACTCAGGTAGGAGCTCTGAGCTGGAGGCACTGAGGTGGGATTCCTCAGTATATAGCTGGTAACTGAAGCTATGGGAAAAATTAACATGTCCTAGAGGAGAGTGTATAGAGTTCAAAGAGACAAGAACCCAGGATAGAAACAGCAAGAATTCTATTACATAAAGAATAGGTAGAGGAAGAGGGGTCACCATAAGACAAGAGTAGCCAGGGGAATAGGAGAAAAAACTGGATATTAGAGTCAGATAGACCTGGGTTTGTTCCCCTGCTCTAGTTACTTGTGTCCTTATGCAAATTACTTAGCTTTTCCAGCTTCATTTTCTTAATCTTTATTGAATTAAAATTAGTAACATCTACTTCCATGTTGTTAGGACTAAAGAAATAAACACAAGCAAAAAGAAAGCTCATGACATAATAAATCACAGTCAATCATAAAGGAAAGAATCATTTTACCTATAGATTTATTCTGGGAATGATGGAAGCAAATGCAGATTTCTGTTTGTTTTTTAAGATTATTCAATGGCATATTACTTATTAATAGCAAAATCTTTCGTATGATCTTGAACTAATACAAAGTGTTAGATGTCAGTTAAGATACACAAGAATAAGAGATTTTATCCCATACCAGACTTAACTATTTTGAAAGATACAGGCTATTTAAACAATAGAAGTAAATGTACTGGCAAAACCTAGAGAAGCATGGGATCAGCAACCCTTTGGTGTAAGTGAAGAATTTTTCTTTAGTATAAATAATTGCTTATTCTTATTTATCAATTTCATAAATTCAAATTTTATTACAACAGATTTTCTTAAATCAGGGCCCACATCTGGTTATATTTACAGCCATTGTTAAAGTATATGAGCAAGAGTATTGTCGATGCCATCTTTTTATTATCACTCTTAGATGGATTTGCGGTAAAATGGATGTTTAAATTAATTACTCTAAATACAGATGTAAAGTTATTGAATATTCCCATTTTTTTCACAGAACCTTCTCTCTTTCACTTTGCTAACAGCATTTACAAATTTAGCTCATCATAATTGAACCCTTAAAAGTTAGCTAGAACTCTCAACATCTATAGCAACATCCAGGCTGCAATGTCATTAGTATTTTCAGACTTGCAGTTGGTCACATTGACTAATGTTTGACAAAAGGCAGAACATGAATGCAGCTGGGTTCCTGGGAGCCATTCATGGATGTGGCCAATCAGAGTGTACCTGCAGGCCTCTGGTCAGGATACACTGACCACTCTTCGGCAGTCTCGTGCAGTGAAAGAACATTTATGGTGTCAAGTGAGGAGCAATTGGATGTGCATGTGACAGAACAAACAGGGTAATAAAATCTACAGCAACCAACTGCAATCCTGAAATCTGAAGGGTTGTTTTCCATTTGAGAAAGTAGGAGAGGAAGAACTGTGAGAAAAAAGGGCTCCTTCATATAAAGGACAAGGACAATACTGGACCACCCACCTATCCACTCCACTCTCAGGTGATTTCTATGATCTAAAATTACAACAATGTTATTCACGTTAACTTCTGTGTATTGAGCATGCAATATGAGCCAGGCCTAGAGCTACAAGGGTGAATACAGCAGTTACTGGCCTCTAGGAACTCATAGTTCGGTGAGGGTGACAGGCACATTAATGAGTAATTACCCAACAATGGAATTAGGGCTTTAATAGATGTGTGAACAAAGTGCTGTGTTGGAGCCAGAAAGTACAGGGACTTAACTGCATCACAAAGGGTTTGTACTTTGTCCAGTAGAGAGTCCTTGATGCTTTGTGAGCAGGGAAGTGACATGGACAAATAAATGTTTAATTTAAAAAATCTGGTGGCTTAGTGTAGTAAGAACAAGGATATGGGAGAAATTATAGGAAAGAAAAGACTTAGGAGACTAATTAATTCTGACATATTACAAGAAGGATTTGAATTAAAAGATTAATGGTAGTAACTGAAATAAAAGAACATATAGAGGTGTCTGTTATTTCAATGGAAGAATTGGAATCAACAGGGCTTGGTGGTTGAGGGGTTGGGAAGGACAAGGCAAGAATGGTTTTGTGTCTATGTAACTGACAGTGTGGTGGTGCCATTGATAGAAATGGAAGCTTTATGACAGGAGAATACTGTGAAGGAAAGAGGCTATGGTGTGTTTTCAACATGCATGTTTTGGGCAGCAATTGAGCATCTCAGTAGAAATGTTCAGCATACAGCTGGACACATAGGCTTGAGCACAGAAAGGAGGACAGGTGTAAGGAGGAATTATAAGTGTTCCACAACTAGAAGACAGCTGAGGGGGTAGGAATGCATATATACTTTGAGAAAGTGAGTGGAACAAGAGAAAAATGAAAAGCCATAGGACATAACTTTGAGGAATGCTGATACTTATGGGGTAAGAGTAAGAAAAGCAGATAGGGAAGAGTATAGGAAAATTCCAGATATGTTTTCCCAAAAAACACAAAGGAGAGACATTCCATGTTAATCCTATGGTGAAGTCACAGAGGAGGATGGAATTAGAAGAAAAGGCTATGGTTTCCAGATTTTAGATATCACTGGATATCTTTGAAAAAACTTGTTGAGTATTGCAGGAGGAAGCCAAAGTGCATGGATTCAAGGGAGAATAGATGGTGAAAAGTAAAGGCAGCAGAGATAGAGACCACTCCCTTTCACCAAATGAGCCTTTTCACCAAGCTTCTGTCCAGTCCGGTGGAAGTACCACTCCATAATGGAGCATTTGCCAATGATTCAATCTAGGGTTTTGACCATGAACTGAAGAAAATGTAATACTCTGTCAGGGGAGCAGCATCAATATCTTTGAGATATAAGGAAAGGCCTTGGAGGATGGACAGAGAGAGAGAATGCATTGAAAACTCATACTGTATTGCTTCTATCTTCTTCAGAATATAGGCAGACAAGTGAAGGAGAGACCTGGGTGGGTAGAAGAATATGTGAGGCATGAGTTACATGGAGATTAAAAATAAGCATTGAGGGGGCTTCCCTGGTGGCTCAGTGGTTGAGAGTCCGCCTGCTGATGCAGGGGACACGGGTTCATGCCCCGGTCCGGGAAGATCTCACATGCCGCGGAGCGGCTAGGCCCGTGAGCCATGGCTGCTGAGCCTGCGTGTCTGGAGCATGTGCTCCGCAACGGGAGAGGCCACAGCAGTGAGAGGCCCACGTACCACAAAAAAAAAAAAAAAGCATTGAGGAGAGTGTGGACAAGAATCAACAAGAGAGGAACTTCCTCTGTGGTCCAGTGATAAAGAATCCACCTTCCTATGCAGGGGCTGTGGGTTCGATCCCTGATCGGGGAACTAAGATCCCACGTGATGTGCCACAGCTACTGATCCCACGCACCTCAATGAGACAGCCCATGTGCCATGAAACTACAGAGCCTATGCACTCTGGAGCCTGCATACCACAACTAGAGAAGAGAAAACCTGCATGCCACAACTAGAGAGAAAGTGAGTGGAACAAGAGAAAAATGTGCCACGTGCCTCAACGAAGAGCCCGTGCCACAACAAAAGATCCCACGTACTTCAACAAAGATGCCACGTGCTGAAACTAAGACCCAAGGCAGCCAAAAAAAAGAATCGATAAGAGAAAGAATAAGAGGGAACAGGAAAGGGACTCATATTCTTAGCACTCCTACTATGAGCCAGGCACCCTACTAGTGACTTGTCAGATAAGTAACAATAGTGAGTCTTGAAAGGAGTAGTTGGTCCAAATTAGAATGTTAATGGAGGGAAACTAAGTGCAAGATCTCAGAGAAAGAGCATTTCTTCATGAAATTGGAATTCAGGAAGTCACCAGTATGGTGCATAACTAATGTATCATGGAGTCTGGGCTCAATGGAGCTGAGGATAGGACGCCATTCTGTTTGCTGAAGTCATCAAGTATATACCAAGGGAAGGCAGGGAAGAGGAGAAAACCATGAACTAGTCACCAAAATAATTGAGGAAGGTAACTCCCAGAGCACTAGGGGGTGAAAATTTAGCTAACGTTTATTATTAAAGAAAAAATTCTCCACCCTTCTAGTGAAGAGAAAACTAAACCCAAATCAAGCAAGAAATAAATGAAAAAATAAGGATTAGAGTGTAAATTTAAAAATAGAGAATGGAAAAACAATAGAAAAAATCAACAAATTAAAAGTTAATTGTTTGAAAAGATAAATTAATTGACAAACCTTTAGCTAGACTGATAAAGAAAAAATAAGCAAACTCAAATTATTAAAATTAAGAATGAAAAATTACTACCTACCTTAGAGAAATAAAAAGAGTTATAAGGGAATACTATGTATGATTGTATGCCAATCAATTCAATAACCCAGATAAAATGGAGAAATTCCTAGGAAGACACAAATTATCAAAACTGACTCAAAGAAGAAATAGAAAATCTGAAAAAAGCTATGACAAGTAAAGAGATTGAATTAGCAATAATTAAAAAAAAAAGAAAGCCCAGGTTCAAATGGCTTCACTGGTGAATTCTACCAAGTGTTTAAAGAAAAATTAACACCAAGTTTTCACAAGCTTTTCCAAAAAATAGAAGTGGAGGGAACACCTGTGAGCTCATTTGATGAGGCCATTATTACCCTGACACCAAAACCAGACAAAGACATCACAAGAAAAGAAACTACAGACCAATGTGTCTGGTCAATGTAGATGCAAAAATCCTCAACAAAATATTAGTAAGCTAAATTTAGCAGCTTAAAGGATTTTTATACCATGACCAAATGGGCCTTATCCAAAAATATAAAGTTGCTTCAACATACAAAGATCAATCAATGTAATACACCATATGAAGAGATTAAAGGACAAAAATCACACGTTCATCTCAATATATGCAGAATAAAGCATTTTACAAAGTCCAACACCCTCTCAGATAAAATCATTGAACAAAATAGGAATAGAAGAGAACTCCCTTAACCTGATAAAGGCCATCTATGAAAAACTCATAGTTAGCATCATACTTAATTGTGAAAGCCTTAAAGCTTTCCCCCTAAGAACAGGACCAAGACAAAAATGTTTACTTTTGCCACTTCTATTCAACATTTTACTGGAGGTTCTAACCAGGGCAGTTAGGCAAGAAAATGGGATAAAAGGCATGCAGATTGGAAAGGAAGCTATAAAACAATCTCTATTCATAGATAACATGGTCTTGTATAATACAGAAAATCACAAATATTCCACTAAAAAAACTATTAGAGCTAATAAAGGAGTTCGAAGTTTGTAAGGCACATGATTAATATACAAAAATCAATTGTATTTCTATACAGTGTCAATGAACAATATGAAAATGAAATGAAGGAAACAATTCCGTTTACAGTACTGTCAAAGGAATAAAATATTTTGCATCCAATTTAACAAAGGAAGAGAAAGACATGTGCACTGAAAACTATAAAAACATTTTTAAAGGAAGTCAAAGAAGACCTAAATAAATGGAAAGATGTGCCATGGATTGGAAGACAATGTTGTTAAGATGGCAGTACTTCCCAAACTGATCTACAGATTCAACATAATCCCCCTATCAAAACCCTAGCTGAAAATTCAAGGGACCCAAAATAGGCAAAACAATCTCAGAAAAGAACAAAGTTGGAGGACTTACACTTGCTGATTCCAAAAGTACTACATACCTCCAGTAATCAAAACAGTGTGGTACTTGCATAAGGATAGACATATAGATGAATGGAATCAAATTGAGAGTTCAGAAATACACCCTCAAACTTACAGTCAATTTATTTTTGACACATGTGCCAAGACAAGTGAACAGGGAAAGAACAATATTTTCAACAAATGATGCTGGGACAATTGGATATCTACATTCACGAGAATAAATTTGAGCCCTTACATATCACCATATTAACTCAAAATGGATCAAAGACTTAAGACATAAGAGCTAAAATTATAAGAAACCTAGAAGAAAACATAGGGATAAATGTTCAAGACCTTGAATTAGCAATGTTTTTTCTTATATATGACACCCAAATTATAAGCGACAAAAGAAAAAATAAATTGAACATTATCAAAATTAAAAACTTTTATGCCGCAAAGAATATCATCAAGAAAGTGAAAAGACAACCCACAGAATGGCAGGAAATATATGCAAATCATAAATCTGATAAGAGTCTTGTATCCATAATATATAAGTAACCCATAACTCAACAATAAAATAACAAATAACCCAATTAAAAATGGGCAAATGATTTGGATATATATTTCTCCAGAGAAGAAATACAAATAGCCAATAAGCACATAAAAAGATGATCAACATCATTAGTCATGAAGGAAATGCAACTCAAAACCACAATAAGATACCAATTCACTTCCACTAGAATGGCTATAATTTTTAAAAATGGACAGTAACAACTGTTGACAAGGATGTGGAGAAATTGGAACCATCAAACATTGATGATGGAACTGTAAAATTTTGCAGCTGCTGTGGAAAATAGTTTGACAACTCCTCAACAAGTTAAACATATAATTACCATAAGACCCAGAAATTCCTCTCCCAGGTATATACCCAAAAGAATTGAAGAGAGATATTCAAACAAATGCTTTCACATGAATGTTCATAGCAGCATTATTCACAATAGCCAAAAAGTAGAAACAACGCAAATGTTTGTCAACTGATGAATGTATAAATAAAGCGAGATGTATTCATACAATGGAATAGTATTCATCTATAAAAAGGGATAGATTGTAATGATGTAATATCGATGAATCTTGAAAATATTATGCTAGTGAAAAAAGCCACCCACAAAAGACCACGTATTGTATGGTTTCATTTATAAAAAAAGGTCCAGAATAGATAAATCTATACAGAGAGAAAGTAGATTACGTAGTTGTTGCCAAAGTTCTGAGAGGGGAATGGAAAGCAACTGCTTAGTGGGTATGGGGTTTCCTTTTGAGGTGATGAAAATACTCTGAAATTAGATCATTTTGATGGTTGCACACTTTGTGAATATACTAAAAACTACTGAATTGTATGCTTTAAAATGGTGATTTTTATAGTATATGAATTAGATCTCAATAAAAAAGCAAATAGCATAAATAAAATCCGAATTCAAAAGAGAATTAGAGGTAATCCAAAACCTCCCTTGTGACTGTGAACACACACACACACACACACACACACACACACATTTGGTTTAAAAATAGATACGTAGTAAAAAAATATATATATAGCAGAATAATTATGTTAGATAAATGGTCTGAGAGAGGTCACTGGGTTTGAGAAAAGCCAAGTTTCCATTAGGACAAGCCAGTGAAGGGAACAGGAGAGTAAAATATTGGTGATGGAAAGGGAATTTTCACACTATGGAGCAGGAATCTCACAAAGCTCAGAGAGCTACCCTACTAGAAGAGCTCCTTTATGGGAAGGGGGGGGAACAGGTGGGACTGTGGGTTTAAAGAGGAACTCTGGGGTAGGTGGGCAGACTAGGTCCATGGAAAGCAGAGATGAGGTGTTGACAAGGAGGCACATGATCAAAGCTAAGAGAACCAGAGTTCAGAGTAAGTAGATTAAGAACCTGGGGCATGAGGCAGGGGAGGAAAAGGCAGCATGCACTGCAAGTAGAAGACAGTAATTACTTCTCTGAAAGCTGAAAGAGTGGTGCTCTAGATTGCAGAGGCGGATAGGTTGGCCCAACAAAAACTGCACAGAAAGTATGACACAGTGCAGAGAAGGGCAGCTTCTCGATTCAACATTGGTTCAGAATTCCTTGTAGCCATCTCTGGGCTTGCTATATTTGTTTCGGAGTGTGAAAAATAAACAAAAAAATAAAAATGTGATTAAGTGTTCAAGAATTTTAGAAGTTCAGTCATGACACAGGTAAGGAAGATCCTAATGGTCTGAAAAATCTAGTTTAAAGCAATTCCCTCATCAGCTGCCATAAGAGTTTGCGTAGTCGACACCCTTGGCTAAGAGCATTTTGTTTCAAAAATACATCTCGTTTCATTGTGTTGATGGTTTCCTTTGCTGTGCAGAAGCTTTTTAGTTTGATGTTGGCCCATTTGTTTATTTTTGCTTTTGTTTTTCTTGCCTGAGGAAACATATCTAGGAAAGTATTTCTAAGATCAATGTCAAAGAGCAAGTGTACTGTCTATGTTTTCCTTTAGGAGTTTTATGGTTTCAAGTCTTATATTCAAGTCTTTAATCCATTTTTAGTTGATTTTTGTGTATGGTGTGAGACAGTGGTCTAGTTTGTTTCTTTCTTTCTTTCTTTTTCTTTTTTTTTTTGCATGTAGCTGTCCAGTTTTCCCAACACCATTTTTTTTTTTTTTGCAGTACGCGGGCCTCTCACTGTTGTGGCCTCTCCCGTTGCGGAGCACAGGCTCTGGACGCGCAGGCTCAGTGGCCATGGCTCACGGGCCCAACCGCTCCGTGGCACGTGGGATCTTCCCGAACTGGGGCACGAACCCGTGTCCCCTGCATCGGCAGGTGGACTCTCAACCACTGCACCACCAGGGAAGCCCCTCAATAAGCTTTTTTATTTTAGTTTTTACTTAGAAAAATTAGTAAAACCAGTTTATTAAATATAAAAAGACTTTGAGAACCTATAAAACTATGCTTCCTATTTCATATCACTTAAGATTGATTTTTAAAGAAACTATTATTATTATTACTACCACTATTACTATTATTATTTTTTAACACCTTTATTGGAGTATAATTGCTTTTGGTTTCATGTACTTTTGACAGTTTTTTGATGCTTACAAACATCACATCATTTCCCCTTCATTTGGGAGATCAAAATATTGAAATTCCACCTCCCTTTTCTTTGACAACCATCTCCAGTCTACACCTGTAATTTCAAGCTCTTTATTTGCAAACAGACATACCTGATTCTAGGTAGTGTGTCGAGGATCACATACAGTTTAAAAATCAAAGAAATTGAACTCTTTGTTTCAGTTTGGGAAAATACAGCCAAAGCTGGATAAGACCAGAGGATGAGAAATGATAGCACAGTCACAGATGTTTGAAGAAGGGAATAAGGTGTTAGCATTCCCATCTTTGGATGGATAGAGATACATTGACAGTTGGGCTGGAAGGCTTCTGCGTAATTAAGAACAAGATAGATGAAGTATCCTATGCAATACTCCTTGAAGAGTCCTCAAGAAAATTGATTCCTGTAAATCTCTTATTGCTATGGTTAGCAGAATAAACCTTTTTCTGAATGACATAAAATCTTCCTGTTAAAGAAAAGCATGGAGGGAGGATACTTTCTGTTACTTCTTGGAATGAAAGGGCCACAAGGAAGAGGTGGTTTGGACACTGAAATGTTTGAATTTGAGGAACATTTCCATTGACTTGGGAGAACAACAACGGATTTGAACTTGGGAGGCAACGTAATGTAGTGGGAAGGACATGGGCCTTGGGGTCAGATGAAGCATTGAATTCTGGCTCTGCCACTTATGTTTCTACTTTGAACACAGACTGAGGAGGAAAAAGGAAGAGTGCCTCTTAGTAACTTAGAAGAACGCAGTTTCATGGCCTCTAACAATGGAGGTGGCCTGAGATGATTTCTTATTTAGATAGAAAAAGAATGAGGTCTGTGCTAGGTGAGTGCAATGATCTATGTCAAAGCAGACTATTTATAACAAATCTGGTGGTTCCAGCAATGCTTCTGAGGTCATAAACCAGCTCCATTACTGCTTGATAGAATCAGGTAAAGATGTTCACTGATTTCAGAAAGGAGGTGTAAGAGATCTCTAAGCATTAACAGAGACTTCTAAAATCCTCTGAGCCTTTCCAGGAGCCCTTGCTCACCATCTGGATGATGCAATTAGATTCTGTGTGAATTTTAAAATATTCAATTATTTAACCAAAACTAATCTTATAAAAGTGTTGTCAGTAAATGGTATATCACCCTTGAATTTCTATTGTTATCTTTTGTTAAAGTCCTTTGACCTTATTTTCCATGCTTATAAGTAGTAGAAAGTCACCTCTGCTTGCCTTTGACATACACAGTGAGGTGATCAATCGTGGTCTAAAACACTCAATGATAGAGCTTCATGAAGAATCAGGTATTGAATTCCAGCCAAACTTCTATGATTATATTCACAAAAATGTCAAATAAAAATCAGGGTATACTGTACGACAGAGGCATTGTGAGTTGCTTTTAAGTGTGAGAGAACATCTGAGAGACATAACTTGTACATGGAAATGTTTAAACTTGGGGACCATTTCCATGGTATATGGCCACAGAGAACAGGTATTTTAAATCCAGAGTCAATTTTCTATGGTAAGAGACAGTAAGGGTACATGGACAGAGCCAAACTTTGGAGTCATTGAGGCCTGGGTTTGAATCCCAGCACCATCACTTAATTAATTAATTTTTTTTTTTTTTTTTGGCTGTGTTGGGTCTTTGTTTCTGTGCGAGGGCTTTCCCTAGTTGCAGCGAGCAGGGGGCCACTCTTCATCACAGTGCACGGGCCTCTCACTGTCTCAACCAATCTTGTTGCGGAGCACAGGCTCCAGATGCTCAGGCTCAGTAGTTGTGGCTCACGGGCCCAGTTGCTCCGCAGCATGTGGGATCTTCCCAGACCAGGGCTCGAACCCGTGTCCCCTGCATTGGCAGGCGGATTCTCAACCACTGCGCCACCAGGGAAGCCCACCATCACTTAATAACTGAGTAAATCTGTAATTTAATTCCTACACCTATCAACATGGGCATATTTCTATATTCCTTACAGGTTTATTTTGAGGACTCAATGAATTGATATTTTTAAAAGGCCTGGCCTATAATAGGTGCTCCACAAATATTAGTTCATTTATTCATTCAACAATCATTATTGAACACTTTCTGTGTGTGGCAATCATTGTACTAGGTATTGGGACTACAAAGAGAGATGAAATAGACTGTTCATTTTTTTTAACATCCTTATTGGAGTATAATTGCTTTACAATGGTGTGTTAGTTTCTGCTTTATAACAAAGTGAATCAGCTATACATATACGTATATCCCCGTATCTCCTCCCTCTTGCGTCTCCCTCCCTCCCACCCTCCCTATCCCACCCCTCTAGGTAGTCACAAAGCCCAGAGCTGATCTCCCTGTGCTATGCAGCTGCTTCCCACTAGCTATTTTACATTTGGTAGCATATATATGTCAATGCCGCTCTCTCACTTCATCTCAGCTAACCCTTCCCCCTCCCCATGTCCTCAAGTCCATTCTCTACATCTTTGTATCTATTCCTGTCCTGCCCCTAGGTTCATCAGAACCATTTTTCTTTAGATTCCATATATATGTGTTAGCATATGGTATTTGTTTTTCTCTTTCTGACCTACTTCACTCTGTATGACACACTCTAGGTCCATCCACCTCACTACAAATAACTCAACTTTGTTTCTTTCTATGGCTGAGTAATATTCCATTGTATATATGTGCCACATCTTCTTTATCCATTCATCTGTCAATGCATACTTAGGTTGCTTCCATGTCCTGGTTATTGTAAATAGAGCTGCAATGAACATAGTGTTACATGACTCTTTTTGAATTATGGTTTTCTCAGGGTATATGCCCAGCAGTGGGATTGCTGGGTCGTATGGTAGTCCTATTTTTAGTTTTTTAAGGAACCTCCATACTGTTCTCCATTAGACTCTTCATTCTTAAGGAGGTCAAAATTAAGGCCCGAAGACTTCCGGGAAGATGGCAGAAGAGTAAGACGCGGAGATCACCTTCCTCTCCACAGATACACCAGAAATACATCTACGCGTGGAACAACTCCTACAGAACACCTACTGAACGCTGGCAGAAGACCTCAGACCTCCCAAAAGGCAAGGAACCCCCCACGTACCTGGTTAGGGCAAAAGAAAAAACTAAACAGAGACAAAAGGATAGGGACGGGTCCTGCACCAGCGGGAGAGAGCTGTGAAGGAGGAAAAGTGTCCACACACTAGGAAGCCCCTTCGCGGGTGGAGACTTCGGGAGGCGGAGTGGGGGAGCTTGGGAGCTGCGGAGGAGAGCACAGCAACAGGGGTGCGGAGGGCAAAGCGGCCAGATTCCAGCGCAGAGGATCGGGCCGACCGGCACTCACCAGCCGAGAGGCTTGTCTGCTCGCCTGCCGGGGAGGGCGGGACTGGGAGCTGAGGCTCCGGCTTTTGTTGGAGCGCCGGGAGAGGACTGAGGTTGGCGGCGTGAACACAGCCTGCAGGGCGTTGGTGCGCCGCGGCTGGCCGGGAGAGAGTCCGGGGAGGGGTCTGGACCTGCCGAAGAGGCAAGAGACTTTTACGTCCCTCTTTGTTTCCTGGTGCACGAGGAGAGGGGATTAAGAACGCTGCTTGAGAGAGCTCCAGGGACGGGCGCGAGCCGCGGCTAAGAGTGCAGAGCCCAGAGACGGACATGGGACGCTAAGGCTGCTGCTGCCGCCGCCAGGAGGCCTGTGTGCGAACACAGGTCACTAGCCACACGCCCTTCTGGGGAGCCTGTGCAGCCCGCCACTGCCAGGGTCCCGGGATCCAGGGACGGCTCCCCGGGAGAGCGCACGGCGCGCCTCAGGCTGCAGCGTCACGCCGGCCTCTGCCGCTGCAGGCCCGCCCCGCACTCCGTGACCCTCCCTACCCCCCGGCCTGGGTGAGCCAGAGCCTCCGAATCAGCGGCTCCTTTAACCTCGTCCTGTCTGAGCAAAGAACAGATGCCCTCCGGCGACCTACACGCACAGGCGGGGCCAAATCCAAAGCTGAGCCCCTGGGAACTGTCAGAACAAAGAAGAGAAAGGGAAATCTCTCCCAGCAGCCTCAGAAGCAGCGGATTAAAGCTCCACAATCAACTTGATATACCCTGCATCTGTGGAATACCTGAATAGACAACGAATCATCCCAAATTAAGGAGCCCTGTGGATGAAAGGCTCTTGGTGCTGCAGCCAGGACTCAGTGCTGTGCCTCTGAGGTGGGAGAGCCAAATTCAGGACACTGGTCCACAAGAGGCCTCCCAGCTGCACATAATATCAAACAGCAAAAATCTCCGAGAGATCTCCATCTCAACGCCAGCACCCAGCTTCACACAACGACCAGCAAGCTACAGTGCTGGACATCCTATGCCAAACAACTAGCAAGACAGGAACACAACCCCACCCATTAGCAGAGAGGCTGCCCAAAATCATAGTAAGTCTACAGACACCCCAAAACACACCACCAGACGTGGACCTGCCCACCAGAAAGACAAGATCCAGCCTCATACACCAGAACACAGGCACTAGTACCCTCCACCAGGAAGCCTACACAACCCACTGAACCAACCTTAGCCACTGGGGACAGACACAAAAAACAACAGGAACTACGAACCTTCAGCCTGCAAAAAAGGAGACCCCAAACACAGTAAGATAAGCAAAATGAAAAGACAGAAAAACACACAGCAGATGAAGGAGCAAGATAAAAACCCACCAGACCTAACAAATGAAGAGGAAATAGGCAGTCTACCTGAAAAAGAATTCAGAATAATGATAGTAAGGTTGATCCGAAATCTTGGAGATAGAATGGACAATAGAATGGACAAATTGCAAGAATCAGTTAACAAGGACCTAGAAGAACTAAAGATGAAGCAAGCAACGATGAACAACACAATAAATGAAATTAAAAGTACTCTAGATGGGATCAATAGCAGAATAACTGAGGCAGAAGAACGGATAAGTGACCTGGAAGATAAAATAGTGGAAATAACTACTGCAGAGCAGAATAAAGAAAAAAGAATGAAAAGAACTGAGGACAGTCTCAGAGACCTCTGGGACAACATTAAACGCACCAACATTCGAATTATAGGGGTTCCAGAAGAAGAAGAGAAAAAGAAAGGGACTGAGAAAATATTTGAAGAGATTATAGTTGAAAACTTCCCTAATATGGGAAAAGAAATCATTAATCAAGTCCAGGAAGCACAGAGAGTCCCATACAGGATAAATCCAAGGAGAAATACGCCAAGACACATATTAATCAAATTGTCAAAAATTAAATACAAAGAAAACATATTAAAAGCAGCAAGGGAAAAAGAACAAATAACACACAAGGGAATCCCCATAAGGTTAACAGCTGATCTTTCAGCAGAAACTCTGCAAGCCAGAAGGGAGTGGCAGGACATATTGAAAGTGTTGAAGGAGAAAAACCTGCAACCAAGATTACTCTACCCAGCAAGGATCTCATTCAGATTTGATGGAGAAATTAAAACCTTTACAGACAAGCAAAAGCTGAGAGAGTTCAGCACCACCAAACCAGCTCTACAACAACTGCTAAAGGAACTTCTCTAGGCAAGAAACACAAAAGAAGGAAAGGACCTACAATAACGAACCCAAAACAATTAAGAAAATGGGAATAGGAACACACATATCGATAATTACCTTAAATGTAAATGGACTAAATGCTCCCACCAAAAGACACAGATTGGCTGAATGGATACAAAAACAAGACCCATATATTTGCTGTCTACAAGAGACCCACTTCAGACCTAGAGACACATACAGACTGAAAGTAAGGGGATGGAAAAAGGTATTTCATGCAAATGGAAACCAAAAGAAAGCTGGAGTAGCAATTCTCATATCAGACAAAATAGACTTTAAAACAAAGACTATTAGAAGAGACAAAGAAGGACACTACATAATGATCAAGGGATCGATCCAAGAGGAAGATATAATAATTGTAAATATTTATGCACCCAACATAGGTGCACCTCAACACATAAGGCAAATACTGACAACCATAAAAGGGGAAATCGACAGTAACACATTCATAGTAGGGGACTTTAACACCCCACTTTCACCAATGGACAGATCATCCAAAATGAAAATAAATAAGGAAACACAAGCTTTAAATGATACATTAAACGAGATGGAGTTAATTGATATTTATAGGACATTCCATCCAAAAACAACAGAATACACATTTTTCTCAAGTGCTCATGGAACATTCTCCAGGATAGATCATATCTTGGGTCACAGATCAAGCCTTGGTAAATTTAAGAAAATTGAAATTGTATCAAGTATCTTTTCTGACCACAACGCCATGAGACTAGATATCAATTACAGGAAAAGATCTGTAAAAAATACAAACACATGGAGGCTAAACAATACACTACTTAATAATGAAGTGATCACTGAAGAAATCAAAGAGGAAATCAAAAAATACCTAGAAACAAATGACAATGGAGACACAACGACCCAAAACCTGTGGGATGCAGCAAAAGCAGTTCTAAGGGGGAAGTTTATAGCAATACAAGCCCACCTTAAGAAGCAGGAAACATCTCGAATAAACAACCTAACCTTGCACCTAAAACAATTAGAGAAAGAAGAACAAAAAAACCCCAAAGCTAGCAGAAGGAAAGAAATCATAAAAATCAGATCAGAAATAAATGAAAAAGAAATGAAGGAAACAATAGCAAAGATCAATAAAACTAAAAGCTGGTTCTTTGAGAAGATAAACAAAATAGATAAACCACTAGCCAGACTCATCAAGAAAAAAAGGGAGAAGACTCAAATCAATAGAATTAGAAATGAAAAAGGAGAGGTAACAACTGACACTGCAGAAATAAAAGAGATCATGAGAGATTACTACAAGCAACTCTATGCCAATAAAATGGACAATCTGGAAGAAATGGACAAATTCTTAGAAATGCACAACCTGCCAAGACTGAATCAGGAAGAAATAGAAAATATGAACAGACCAATCACAAGCACTGAAATTGAAACTGTGATTAAAAATCTTCCAACAAAGAAAAGCCCAGGACCAGATGGCTTCACAGGCGAATTCTATCAAACATTTAGAGAAGAGCTAACACCTATCCTTCTCAAACTCTTCCAAAATATAGCAGAGAGAGGAACACTCCCAAACTCCTTCTACGAGGCCACCATCACCTTGATACCAAAACCAGACAAGGATGTCAGAAAGAAAGAAAACTACAGGCCAATATCACTGATGAACATAGATGCAAAAATCCTCAACAAAATACTAGCAAATAGAATCCAACAGCACATTAAAAGGATCATACACCATGATCAAGTGGGGTTTATTCCAGGAATGCAAGGATTCTTCAATATACGCAAATCTATCAATGTGATAAACCATATTAACAAATTGAAGGAGAAAAACCATATGATCATCTCAATAGATGCAGAGAAAGCTTTTGACAAAATTCAACACCCATTTATGATAAAAACCCTGCAGAAAGTAGGCATAGAGGGAACTTTCCTCAACATAATAAAGGCCATATATGACAAGCCCACAGCAAACATCATCCTCAATGGTGAAAAACTGACAGCATTTCCACTAAGATCAGGAACAAGACAAGGTTGCCCACTCTCACCACTCTTATTCAACATAGTTTTGGAAGTTTTAGCCACAGCAATCAGAGAAGAAAAGGAAATAAAAGGAATCCAAATCGGAAAAGAAGAAGTAAAGCTGTCACTGTTTGCAGATGACATGATCCTATACATAGAGAACCCTAAAGATGCTACCAGAAAACTACTAGAGCTCATCAATGAATTTGGTAAAGTGGCAGGATACAAAATTAATGCACAGAAATCTCTGGCATTCCTATATACTAATGATGAAAAATCTGAAAGTGAAATCAAGAAAACACTCCCATTTACCATTGCAACAAAAAGAATAAAATATCTAGGAATAAACCTACCTAAGGAGACAAAAGATCTGTATGCAGAAAATTATAAGACACTGATGAAAGAAATTAAAGATGATACAAATAGATGGAGAGATATACCATGTTCTTGGATTGGAAGAATCAACATTGTGAAAATGACTCTACTACCGAAAGCAATCTATAGATTCAATGCAATCCCTATCAAACTACCACTGGCATTTTTCACAGAACTAGAACAAAAAATTTTGCAATTTGTATGGAAACACAAAAGACCCCGAATAGCCAAAGCAATCTTGAGAACGAAAGAAGGAACTGGAGGAATCAGGCTCCCAGACTTCAGACTATACTACAAAGCTACAGTTATCAAAACGGTATGGTACTGGCACAAAAACAGAAAGATAGATCAATGGAACAGGATAGAAAGCCCAGAGATAAACCCACGCACATATGGTCACCTTATCTTTGACAAAGGAGGCAGAAATGTACCGTGGAGAAAGGACAGCCTATTCAATAAGTGGTGCTGGGAAAACTGGACAGCTACATGTAAAAGTATGAAGTCAGATCACTCCCTAACACCATACACAAAAATAAGCTCAAAATGGATTAAAGACCTAAATGTAAGGCCAGAAACTATCAAACTCTTAGAGGAAAACATAGGCAGAACACTCTATGACATAAATCACAGCAAGATTCTTTCTGACCCACCTCCTAGAGTAATGGAAATAAAAACAAGAGTAAACAAATGGGACCTAATGAAACTTAAAAGCTTTTGCGCAGCAAAGGAAACCATAAAGAAGACCAAAAGACAACCCTCAGAATGGGAGAAAATATTTGCAAATGAAGCAACTGACAAAGGATTGATCTCCAAAATTTATAAGCAGCTCATGCAGCTTAATAACAAAAAAACAAACAACCCAATCCCAAAATGGGCAGAAGACCTAAATAGACATTTCTCCAAAGAAGATATACAGAGTGCCAACAAACACATGAGAGAATGCTCAACATCACTAATCATGAGAGAAATGCAAATCAAAACTACAATGAGATATCATCTCATACCAGTCAGAATGGCTATCATCAAAAAATCTAGAAACAATAAATGCTGGAGAGGGTGTGGAGAAAAGGGAACCCTCTTACACTGTTGGTGGGAATGTAAATTGATACAGCCACTGTGGAGAACAGTATGGAGGTTCCTTAAAAAGCTACAAATAGAACTACCATATGACCCAGCAATCCCACTACTGGGCATATACCCTGAGAAAACCATAATTCAAAAAGAGTCATGTACCAAAATGTTCATTGCAGCTCTATTTACAATAGCCAGGAGATGGAAACAACCTAAGTGTCCATCATCGGATGAATGGATAAAGAAGATGTGGCACATATATACAATGGAATATTACTCAGCCATAAAAAGAGACGAAATTGAGCTATTTGTAATGAGGTGGATAGACCTAGAGTCTGTCATACAGAGTGAAGTAAGTCAGAAAGAGAGAGACAAATACCGTATGCTAACACATATATATGGAATTTAAAAAAAAAATGTCATGAAAAACCTAGGGGTGAAACAGGAATAAAGACACAGACTTACTAGAGAATGGACTTGAGGCTATGGGGAGGGGGAAGTGTAAACGGTGACAAAGCGATAAAGAGGCATGGACATATATACACTACCAAATGTAAGGTAGATAGCTAGTGGGAAGCAGCTGCATAGCACAGGGAGATCAGCTCGGTGCTTTGTGACCGCCTGGAGGGGTGGGATAGGGAGGGTGGAAGGGAGGGAGACGCAAGCGGGAAGAGATATGGGAACATATGTATATATATAACTGATTCATTTTGTTGTGAAGCTGAAACTAACATACCATTGTAAAGCAATTATACTCCAATAAAGATGTTAAAAAAAAAAAAAATTAAGGCCCGAAGACCTAGAAACAGACAATTAAGATACAGTATGAAAAATCTGACACTATAAAGCTATGCATAGGCCATTATGAAGGAACCAAAGGAGAGTTAAGGAAGGCTTCCTGAAGTAGGTGATGAAACTTAATGGTTAATTGGGAGATTTTCCAGGTTAAGGGGAGTAGAAGGGCATTCCACACAATAGAAGCAATCTGAGCAAAGGCCAGAGGTGAGAAAGGTAAGAAACATCATATGTGCAAGATACTTTGACCATTTGGGTGTTGAGTATGAGGGAAGCATAGTGTATGAGAGCAGGAGTTGATGGAGGTGAGAATGGAGATGTGGGCAGGGAAAGGATTGCAAGGCCCTCTTTTCCTCTTCCTATCCTTTCCTTCTTGGAAAATCCAAAACATGTAGTTAACTGTAGTTAGAGCTAGAGGAACAGATTCCTATTCCTTTTTAGGCTATTTGTATGGTACATCTGGAGATAGGAGGGCCATTTTGAGATCACCTACTTCCATTGCCACTTGGCAGCCAGAATGTATGGAAGAAAAAACAATTCTCTAAAGCTCTTGGGTGGGGCAAGGAGACTTAGTAGTTGTGAAGTTAGGCTCTCCTTGCAGTAGAGCTTAGGTAGTTAAGAGGGTGGGCTCGGGCTTCCCTGGTGGCGCAGTGGTTGAGAGTCCGCCTGCCGATACAGGAGATACGGGTTCGTGCCCTGGTACGGGAGGATCCCACATGCCGCGAAGCGGCTGGACCCGTGAGCCATGGCCGCTGCGCCTGTGCGTCTGGAGCCTGTGCTCCGCAACGGGAGAAGCCACAACAGTGAGAGGCCCTCGTACCGCAAAAAAAAAAAAAAAAAAAAAAAAAGAGTGTGAGCTCTACAGAGAAAATAATGAAATAATGCCATTTGCAGCAACATGGATGGACCTAGAGATTTTTTTTTTTTTTTTTTTGGCTGTGTTGGGTCTTCGTTGCTGCGTGCAGGCTTTCTCTGGTTGTGGGGAGCGGGGGCTACTCTGCGGTGTGCGCGCTTCTCATTGCGGTGGCTTCTCTTCTTGCGGAGCACGGGCTTTAGGCGTGCGGGCTTCAGCAGTTGTGGCACGTGGGCTCAGTAGTTATGGCTCACGGGCTCTAGAGCGCAAGCTAAGTAGTTGTGGCGCATGGGCTTCGCTGCTCCGCAGCATGTGGGATCTTCCCAGACCAAGGCTCGAACCTGTGTTCCCTGCATTGGCAGGCAGATTCTTTTTTCTTTTTCTTAACATCTTTATTGGAGTATAGTTGCTTTACAACGGTGTGTTAGTTTCTGCTTTATAACAAAGTGAATCAGTTATACATATACATATGTTCCCATATCTCTTCCCTCTTGCGTCTCCCTCCCTCCCATCCTCCCTATCCCACCCCTCTAGGTGGTCACAAAGCACCGAGCTGATCTCCCTGTGCTATGCGGCTGCTTCCCACTAGCTACTTATTTTACGTTTGGTAGTGTATATATGTCCATGCCACTCTCTCACTTTTTGGCAGATTCTTAACCACTGTGCCACCAGGGAAGCCCGGATGGACCTAGAGATTATCATACTAAGTGAAGTAAGTCAGAAAGAGAAAGACAAATACCATATGCTATCACTTATATGTGGAATCTAAAGTATGACACAAATGAACTTATCTACAAAAGAGAAACAGACTCACAAACATAGAAAACAGAGTTGTGGTTGCCAAGGGGGAGGGTAGGTTGGGGAGGGATGGATTGGGAGTTTGGCATTAGCAGATACAAACTACTATATGCAAAATAGATAAACAAGGCCCTACTGTATAGCATAGGGAACTACATTCAGTGTCCTATAATAAACCATAATGGAAAAGAATGTGAAAAAGAATGTATATAAACTATATATATATATGTGTGTGTGTGTGTGTGTGTGTGTGTGTGTGTGTGTGTGTGTGTAATATATAAAACTGAATCACTTTACTGTACACCAGAAACTAACACAACATTTTAAACCAACTATACTTCAATTAAAAAAAAAATTTAAAAAGAGTGTGAACTGTAGATTCAGACAGACCTGGCTTGTGAATTTTACTTATTATAAGCATTACCTTGAACTAGTTACTTAACTTCTGGGCCTTAGTTTCCCCAGCTGTAAGATGGGTTTAATGAAATGATGCATGTAAAGCACTTATCACACTGCCAGGCTATACAAAGGCACTACGTAAATATGATATTGCTATTGTCTGAGTACTGTCCACCAAAATTGTCATAGAAGAGCAATGAGCCTCAAAGTTGGCCCCATTTTTCCCAATGATTATTTCCAAACCCTCCTTACCACTATCACTTTGACTTCATTCCATTTGAATATGACTTGACTACACTTTAGTAGGACCCCCGAAGCTCTGATATTGTCACACCTGTGGTCATAACAACTAGGAACATAGCAGACTACTTACGTGTCAAATTGCAAAAGCTATTTTTTTTCCTTCTTCTCAGGCAAATTCATCTTAAGGGAGGAACATCCAGGGAACCGTCAAAATTAGTTCATGCATTATCACTTACATAATCATCTCCTTTTCTAGACATTGTATGTGCATAAGACATTAAAATGTACAGATGTGATTAATCATCTAATTAGGAGGCAAATTGAAGGATTCATGTTTTTTTATGAATTTACTTTGAGTTTTAAATACAACTTCACATATGGTAACAAGAAAAAAATTAGACTCAAACCTATGCAGCGTGTTCATTTACAATCTCTTTAAATTCAATTAAACTTAGAAAAGCATGTCAAAGACCATGGCTTAAGAACTCCTTGGTCAAACTGCTAAACATAGACTTACCATATGATCCAGCAATTCCAATTTTAGGTATTTACCCAAGATAAATGAAGACACATGTCCACACAAAACTTGTACACAAATGTTCAAAGCAGCATTATTCACAATAGCCCCAAATAGGTAACCACCCAAATGTCCACCCACTAATAAATGGATAAACAAAATGTGGTATAGCCATGCAATGGAGTATTATTCATCTATAAAAATGAAGTGCTGATACAACATGGATGAACCCTGAAGATATTATGCTAAGTGAAAGAAGCCAGAGGTAAGAGGTCACATATTATATGATTCCATTTATCTGAAATATTCACAATAGGTAAATCTACAGGAACAGGAAGTAGATTAATGGTTGTCAGGGGCTGAGGGGAGAGAAGACAGGGAAGTCGCTGTTTGGTGGGTGTGGGGTTTCTTTTTGGAGTGATAAAAGTGTTCTAAAGCTAGACAGTGGTGATGACTACACCAAGAACGACTGAATTGTACACTTTCAATGGGTGAACTGTATTCTATGTACATAGAATGAACTATATTATATCTCAATACAGCTGTTAAAAATATCCCACTGCCACATCCCATGTTTATAATTGACCATCTTGGGATTCAGAATGTTTATTTTGCTCCTGAACAACTCCCTTCTCTACTGCTGCTGTTTACCGTGTATGGTAAGAGAACTAATCAGGTCAATGGAAGCAGAAAGGCTAATCATTGTTATTAAACAACATATTTGTAAACAATAAAAATAATTCCTTTGCTTGATGTTCAAGACAAGTTCCTGACTGGTGGTCCTCAGCAAGGTTAATTAATTTCCTACATATTCCTGAGTGCTAGCTCACCCCATGTGCCCTTCTGCCCTTGATAATTATGCCTCCCATTACTCTGCAATTGAGCATTAATGTCACTTTTCCTCTGTTGAGTAGTTGAGAAATTTCAAATTGCTGCTAATTAAAGCTGTAACCATTCCCTGAATGGGTATAAATAAAAGGGATGTGCTTTAACATTAAGTGAGAAGCTAGGGGCTAAATGATCTGTTCCAGGCAAGCACTCATCATTTCCAAGTTGGGGTTAAAAAAATAAACAGATTTTTTTCTCACAAAGCTAGATTCAGAAAGGTATACCAGATCAGAGGAGGAGTGAGAGCATATGAATTCTGTAAATAAAATGGGAAAGGTTCATTTGTAGCTCTTTTAAAAGTCAAATTAAACAAGGTCATCGTCTCCGAAAACTTTCTTCTCCTTTCTTTTGAAAAGAATATATTTTGGTGTTAGGTAAGAGATGACTTAACAGTGCCCAAATAATTTCTTAGCTGGTAAGTTATAAAAAGTAAATTATTACAGGAAGAGAAAGAAGCAAAAGCTAACATTTTAAAAACCAGGCAGCCAGTTTAAAGAGGACCCATTTTGACACTTGGAGCTGTCTAATGGCTGTGCCCTGTGTTCTGCCTTAGATGATTAAAGAGCAAGATCCTAACGTTAATTAAGCCCTTTTATAGGAGGGGGAGTAGATTATACATTATTCCATACATTAGCCTGAATGGAATAGCTGCCTAAAAGTTCTGTTATATCCAGATAGAATCCAATGAAATGAGTTTAAGAAAGTTTTTCACGGGCACTGAATTCGAAGATAAAGGCCTGTTTTTTGGCAGAGGAAAAAATGTAAAAAACACAAACACATGGAGGCTAAAATACATTACTAAATAACCAAGAGACCACTGAAGAAATCAAAGAGGAAATCAAAAAATACCTAGAGACAAATAACAATGAAAACACGATGATCCAAAACCTATGCGATGCATCAAAAGCAGTTCTAAGAGGGAAGTTTATAGCAATAGAAGCCTACCTCAAGAAACAAGAAAAATCTCAAATAAACAATCTAACCTTACACCTAAAGGAACAAGAGAAAGAAGAACAAACAAAACCCAAAGTTAGTAGAAGGAAAGAAATCATAAAGATCAGAGCAGAAATAAATGAAATAGAAACAAACACTAGCACAGACCAATAAAACTAAAAGGTGGTTCTTTGAGAAGACAAACCAAATTGATATACCATTAGCCAGACTCATCAAGAAAAAGAGGGAGAGGACTCAAATCAATAAAATTAGAAATGAAAAAGGAGAAGTTACAACAGACACCACAGAAACACAAAGCATTATAAGAGACTACTACAAGCAATGCTATGCTAGTAAAATGGATAGCCTGGAAGAAATGGACAAATTCTTAGACAGGTATAAGCTTCCAAGACTGAACCAGGAAGAAATAGAAAATATGAACAGACCAATCACAAGCAATAAAATTGAAACTGTGATTAAAAATCTTCCAACAAACAAAAGTACAGAACCAGATGGCTTCACAGGTGAATTCTATCAAACATTTAGAGAAGAGCTAACCCCCATCCTTCTCAAACTCTTACAAAAAATTGCAGAGGAAGGAACACTCCCAAACCCATTCTATAAGGCCACCATCACCCTGATACCAAATCCAGACAATGATACTACAAAAAAAGAAAATTACACACCAATATCACTGATGAATATAGATGCAAAAATCCTCAACAAAATACTAGCAAACAGAATCCAACAGCACATTAAAAGGGTCATACACCATGATCAAGTGAGATTTATCCCAGGGATGCAAGGATTCTTCAATATATGCAAATCAATCAATGTGATACACCATATTAAGAAATTAAAGAATAAAAACCACATGATTCTCAGTAGATGCAGAAAAAGCTTTTGACAAAATTCAACCCATTTATGATCAAAAACTCTCCAGAAAGTGGGCATAGAGGGAAACTACGTCAACATAGTAAAGGCCATTTATGACAAACGCACAACAAACATCATTCTCAATGGTGAAAAACTGAAAATATTTCCTCTAAGATCAGAAACAAGACAAAGATGTCCACCCTCACCACTATTATTCAACATAGTTTTGGAAGTCCTAGCCACGGCAATCAGAGAAGAGAAAGAAATAAAAGGAATACAATTTGGAAAAGAAGAAGTAAACGTGTCACTGTTTGCAGATGAAATGATAGTATACATAAAGAATCCTAAGGTTGACACCAGGAAGCTACTAGAACTAATCAATGAATTTGCTAAAGTTGCAGGATACAAAATTAATGCACAGAAATCTCTTGCATTCCTATATACTAACAACGAAAGATCAGAAAGAGAAATTAAGGAAACAGTCCCATGCACCATTGCAACAAAAAGAATAAAATACCTAGGAATAAACCTACCTAAGGAGGTAAAAGACCTGTACCCAGAAAATTATAAGACACTGATGAAAGATATCAAAGATGACACAAACAGATGGAGAGATAAACCATGTTCTTGGATTGGAAGAATCAATATTGTGAAAATGACTATACTACCCAAAGCAATCTGTAGATTCAATGTAATTCCTATCAAATTACCAGTGGCATTTTTTACAGAACTAGAAGAAAAAAATCTTAAAATTTGTATGGAAACACAAAAACGCCGAATGGTCAAAGCAGTCTTGAGGGAAAAAAAACGGAGCTGGAGGAATCAGACTCTCTGACTTCAGACTACATACAAAGCTACAGTAATCAAGACAATATGGTACTGGCACAAAAACAGAAATATAGATCAATGGAACAGGATAGAAAACCCAGAGATAAACCCACACACCTATGGTCAACTAATTTCTGACAAAGGAGGCAAGGATATACAATGGAGAAAAGACAGCCTCTTCAATAAGTGGTGCTGGGAAAACTGGACAGCTACATGTAAAAGAATGAAATTAGAACACTCACTAACACCATACACAGAAATAAACTCAAAATGGATTAGAGATCTAAATGTAAGACCAGACACTATAAAACTCCTAGAGGAAAACATAGGCAGAACACTCTTTGACATAAATCACCTCAAGATCTTTTTTGACCCACCTCCTAGAGTAATGGAAATAAAAACAAAAATAAACAAAAGGGACCTAAGGAAACTTAAACCTTTTGCAAAGCAAAGGAAACTACAAGCAAGATGAAAAGACAATCCTCAGAATGGGAGAAAATATTTGCAAATGAATCAATGGACAAAGGATTAATCTCCAAAATATATAAACAGCTCATGCAGCTCAATATTAAAAAAGCAAACAACCCAATCAAAAAATGGGCAGAAACTGTTGGTGGGAATGTAAGTTGATACAGCCACTATGGAGAATAGTATGGAGGTTCCTTAAAAAGCTAAAAATAGAATTACCATATGACCCAGCAATCCCACTGCTGGGCATATACTCAGAGGAAACCATACTTCAAAAAGACACATGCACTCCAATGTTCACTGCAGCACTATTTACAATAGCCAGGTCATGGAAGCAACCTAAATGCCCATTGTCAGACGAATGGATAAAGAAGATGTGGTACATATATATGATGGAATATTACTCAGCCATAAAAAGGAACGAAATTGGGTCATTTGCAGAGACGTGGATGGATCTAGAGACTGTCATACAGAGTGAAGTAAGTCAGAAAGAGAAAAACAAATATCGTATATTAACGCATGTATGTGGAACCTAGAAAAATGGTACAGATGAACTGGTTTGCAGGGCAGAAATAGAGACACAGATGTAGAGAACAAATGTATGGACACCAAGTGGGGAAGTGGCGGAGGGGTGGTGGTGGTGGGATGAATTGGGAGATTGGGATTGACATATATACATTAATATGTATAAAATAGATAACTAATAAGAACCTGCTGTATAAAAAGAATAAAATTAAATTTTAAAAATATGTGGGTGTCGGGGGGAAAGGTTGAAACTTACTGATCTAGAGCACTGTTTCTCAAAGTTTAATATGCTTACAACTCACCTGGGTATCTCGTGCAATGGCAGATCAAGGTTCAGTAGGTCTGGGGTGGAGCCTGAGATTCCGCATTTCCAACAATCTCCCAGGTGATGTTTATGCTGCTGGTCCATGGACCATACTATGGGTATCAAGTGTATAGAGGACCACACCAGCTCTGAAATTCTATGATCTTTATGTGTAATTACTTTCTTCTCACCCCTCTCCCTTCCCACTATGGGTAAAAGGATTGACCCTAGATATCAGGTTTCAATGAGTCTGCTGGTTTGGCCAAGTGGTAAAATGGGGAACTAGGAAGACCATTGTCCCCATCTGGCCCCATATGCCAAATCCAGTTGCTTGTGTGCTGTATATAACATGTGTGTCAGTAGTCCTGACTCTGGGTTCTATGACCCTACTAGCTCTTGGCTATGGGAGTACTCTTTGCCACATCAAATTGCTGGGTAGTGTGGGCACTGACATCTTCCCTAGGATTCCCTGGCATTGTAGAGTGGGGTAGTCCATTTTCATCAGAGAGGCAGGCTTTTAAATGCAGAAAAAGAAACACTATGTGGGAAAAGGGTGATCAATCCACATGGGAAATTTTTCCAAGACTTCTGGCACTAAAATATTGATTTCACTTTACCTTTATGGTTTCATGAATAAGTGCCTTCAGTCTTAGATAGTGAGCCGTCCTTGTTCAGCACTATATGCCCAGGGCCTACCCCAGCACAAAGCACAGAGCAGGTGTTCAGTAAATATTTGTTGAATATATGAATGAATGAAGCAGCCAGAGCCATAGTTTGCTTAAAGAAAACTTCTTTGGGGAATTCAGCAGGAGGAACAACAGAATTAGCTGGAAGCAGAGGGCAGGGAAGCAGGTACTCGTTGGGTCATAATTGTCTGAAGTGTCCCTGCCCTTGTACTCCTCTTTGTTGTTCTGTAATACACAACAGGATGCACCTGCCCAGGCATGGGAACTCTAGCTGGGTAGATAGGAAAGCTGATACAAAGCCCCTGTTAATTAAAAAGCATTTGCAACTGGAATGGTCTTCTGGCAAACACAAAGTACCTTGCCTCCTGATGGGTTTAATGTCTACATGTGTTGAGAATATACAATGAACAGTCTCAGGATTATCTCCTAATCCTGAACCCAGCAAAGGAAACAAGATATCCAGTCACTCTCTGGTCTGTTATTTATTATGTAAAAGCCAAAAATTAAATTCATGAAAGACCAGATGGCCAAGGAAATCAAGTTTCACTTTTTTATGGGTTATTCATGAAAATAACGTTTAAGCATCTCTGCCCTAATTTTCTGTGGTTTCTTACTCCTTGGTCCTACTTATCTCTGAATATCTAGCCAAGAAATAGCACCAATGCCCATGCTAGAACTTTCAGAATGATCTACTCAAACAATTTACACCAAGTTTTCCAAAATCTAGGGGAATTTTCATTTGGGCATTAATGAATTTTCAAGAGGACACTAATGAAACCAATGGGATAGATCGAAGATAAGATGAGTGAGAACAAAGTGGAGGTGGGGAGGGGATTCTCCCAGATCTTACCTGAGGCCATGTAGGTAGGCCACCTTTCTCTGCCACACCTGTTAATTAAGACCCTTCTTGTCCCACTAAGCAGATTTGCCACCAGGAAATGAAAACAACTTGTTGTCACTGGCCAACCCAAATCCATTCATTCTACTGTTGCATTTTTCAAATTAGCCTAGGCAAAGATCTCCTACTGAACTACTGGGACAGGGAAGAGTTGGTGTCTGCATAAAAGAGGACTCTTTTGTGGCCTGCTGGCAGCACTAAATGACCTGGCCTTCAAACTGGACAGACTGAGGTCCAAAAAGACCAGAGAAGCAGGCAAGTGTTCTGTGAGCTTTCAGCTGAGAGATCAGTGTGCTCCCCTGTGACCAAAGCCTGAACTGCAGCCACTGGGGAGGGGTTCTTCCTGCTAGAGCCTCACCATAAGTAGTGTCAGGTTGCTTTGTTTTTCGATGGCAGAGGGGAAAGGGGAGGATATTTAGAAGAGCTTTAGAGGTAAATCTAAATTCTGCTTCCAGCATTACTAATTTTCTCTTTGAAAATTAGCAACTCTTTAGTAAAACTCTTGATAGAGCTCCATTAGGGTTTGTGTGTGACAAAGAGTAGCTACTAATGGCCTTTGATGATGAGTAAGTGGATTGCCCAGAATATTACTTATTTAATGAAAAGTAATGGCTGTCTCACTGCAGCGAGGAGAGTGATGCTAAGTGGCCTCTTCACATGTATGTTCCTTTTAGTGCTGGCCTTTGGCAGAGCATACATACTTGAGAGACTCTAAACAAAAAGGACTCAGGCCCACCTGGTAACAACCACTACAAAACACACCCAGAAATTGCTTTCAGTTCATTTTCCACATGCTCCACAGTGCTTCTAACCAATTCTCAACCTCTTTGTGGTTCTAAAGGTTGGAGACTATTGATCTAATGGAAATGGACCAGAAAAGTAAGGAAATCTAATTTTTTTTCCTTCTGAATCAAATCTCCACTAAGTAGCACATGATGACATCTGTATCCTCATCTAGAAAATAGGGCTTGGGCTCAAGGGCCTTAAAGGACAGTCCTTCAGAATCAGGTTTTCAATGTTCCTGAGCTTTTGTTCCAGTTGTAAATGGAAAGGTGATATTACTGAAGCACACACTTGAAACATGAAATTTATTGGTTGATTGAAAGCAAAACACGCTTTGCAGCCTTGCTGACTTCTGCATTTATTCGGCCTGCCAGAGCATAGCACCCTAGCCCACTTCCTGCCCCAAAGTATTGATATTTCAGAGCTGCTACCTCTCTGTTATCTTATCAGATTATTTGTGTATTCATAACATGACTTTCCCCATCTTAGGGTGTGGGGAGTCTCCTTGCCAGGATTTTTTAGTTAACCCATGCTATAATCAACAAGGTGGGACAGAATTAGTCCTTCCTAGAAGTGTGTCTTATCTTCCCAACCCAGCAACAACAAACAAGACTAGGATTTATTGAATGTCTACTATGTGTCATGTGCTTTGCTAACTACTTTATACCTATTACCTAATTGAACACTAATATCATCATTAGGGAGTAGGTATGATTAATCCCCAACTTAATAGATGAGAAAATAGACTCTGAGAAGGTAAAAACAGGAGAAAGGCAATACAGCTTGTGTGTGGTCAACCCGGGACTTACACCCAGGTTGTCTCACTCCAAAGTCCATGCTCTTTCTATGACATTCTACTGCTTATCGTTAATCCATGATGAGCCAGCTCACAAGCCTGGCCCAGAACTTGGGAACTATTCTGCCATGATTCAATGATAAATGAATTATTAAATGATTTCTAAAATGAAGTACTATATCTAAACTGAATATGGGCTCATGAAGAAAGCAGACATGTCTTTTTTTGAAAGTCATTATCAAAATGACTCTTCTAGTCTTGAGAGTGAACTTGGGAGTACCACCTTTCTTTCAGAGATAGGCAGTCATGCTCTCCTATATCTCAACTCAACACTATGACCCTTTCTCTTTTTCTTCCAGCAAATGGTTATTGTGACATTATTATCTTTGTTAGCTTTGCTTTGTTATGATACTAAGTTCCTAAAAATATTACTATTAATGCAATTGAAGAACACAATAAAATAAACAAGTAATCCATGCAAGAGAAACTACAGAAAACAAACACATGAAAACAAAAACCAAAATGAGATGTCCCTTGTCAGTTTGGGAAACTCCAACACATTCTGCAGGAACCAACTTCCATGGTAAGTCTGCCTATGTTCCAGAAAAACAGAGGTAAATGCATATATTTAATCTACCCCTCATTTGCATTCCTATGGAAATGTATACAGGCCTCTGTTATACCACACTCTCTTCTCCTCATCTATCCCACTAGATTGTGAATTCCTCCTAGGCAGTGCCCACATTTTATTCATCTCAATGTCTGTAGTACCTGGCACAATGCCTAACTCAGTATGAGTTCAACATACATGTTGAATACACGCACCACTTATACACATTATTCAACTAGCAAAAAAACAAAGAAAAATAATTTTTAGATTGCTGTCAAGGGAAACGAGCATACCCATCACCTCTTGGTGTCAGGATACACTGGTACAATATTTTTAGGGCCCAATCTGTATCAAAGGCCATAAAATATTATCAGCCTCAAACCCAATAAGTTCAATTCTGGAAACTTCTAAGCAACAAGTCGAAAGAAGCAAATGGATACATGCACAAACACGTTTACAAAAGTATAATGGGAAGAATGTGGAAATGGCTTAAAAGCTCAACAGTAGGAAAACTATTAAGCAAATTTACAGCTTGGTGGAATATACTAGGCAGCCATTGAAAATGATGGACAAAAAATTGTGTAATAAGAGGAAGGAGTATTTATGAAACACTAAAATGTTTCAAAAGGAAAATGCAGCATTGTATATTTACCATGATTACACCTAAGTAAGTTGTGTAAGCCCACAAATAAATTTTGGAAGGGAATGTGGGGAAATGAAAATAGTTATATTTAGTTGGTAGAGGTTGAAAACGTTTTCTTTTAAATGCCCTTTAATGTGGTTGTAACATTATTTTAACAAATTTCTTAAAAACCGAGTTATAAGTGGACCCTATCTTAAAAACAGGTTATGGTCCTGAGATTGATTTGTAAGTCAGATGTTTGGTACACCAAGATATTATACATGGTGGCTGTGGGGAGTCTCAAATGTTTTCAAAATATCCTCCTGAAGATAAACAAAATACAACTCAAACGTTGAGTTTTTGATTTAAAACTAGTATAAAACTACATTGTTGCAATAAAACAGAAAAAATAGATTTTTTTAACTTCTCTTGAATGATGGTGGTAATTAAGGAACAGCAGGTTTAATAAGAGGAAGATGAGAAAAGTAGGCAGGTACTTTTGTTGACATTCTGAAGGGGTCCTTGACAGTTTCAAGGACTTTAGCAGTTCATGGCACTTGTTCTGAGTATACTTTCATGTCATAATTTATGAATTTCTCCTTGATTCAAGTGCATCACTATCATTACTCTTATGCATTTTAGACCTGATTAGGGTTATTATTTTTTTGACACTCCAATGAGATGAGTATAGAAGGAGACAAAAAAAGAAACTCCTGAGGTAAAGTCAGAGCTGAGAAAGAAAGAAACAACTAAAAGGTGGTTAAAGCAGATGTACCCCAAAATTTAAGAAAGAGACTGAAATGAAATTGCATAAAAAGAGACAACGCCAAGTTTATTTCTGGTGTTCTAGCAGAAACTATCTTGCCTGATGCTCCTGCCTTAAAAAAAACAAAAAAGCACACACACACACTAAACTAAAAATGTTGAATGAAATATTCCAAACATCTTTAAAGCATCGAGGAGCTTGAAAAAGAGTTAGTAGTTACCAGGCCAAAATATAAGTGAGGGCTGGAACTTGGATACGTAGTTGGGCATTAATAGTACTTCTGAACTAAGGACATTTACTGAACCTGAAGCATTTCAGTTTAAATTGTCACAGCCTTCTGAGGTGTGGGTGACAGAAGGTTAAGCCCAGAGCCACCCAGTATTATATCTAATACTGATATAAAATAGACCAGCAACACGGATGTAGTGCATAGCAAGAGAATTATACCCATTATCTTGTAATAACCTATAATGGAGTGTAATCTGCAAAAACACTGAATCACTATGCTGTACACCTGAAAATAACACAATGTCATAAGTCAACTACACTTCAATAAAAAAAATACTGATTGGGCTTCCCTGGTGGCACAGTGGTTAAGAATCTGCCTGCCAATGCAGGGGACACAGGTTCGAGCCCTGGTCCAGGAAGATCCCACATGCCGCGGAGCAACTAAGCCTGTGTGCCACAACTACTGAGTCTGTGCTCTAGAGCCTGAGAGCTACAACTACTGAAGCCCGCGCACATAGGGCCCATGCTCTGCAACAAGAGAAGCCACCGAAACGAGAAGGCTGTGCACCACAGCGAAGAGTAGCCCCCACTCGCCACAACTAGAGAAAGCCTGCACGCAGCAACGAAGCCCCAAAGCAGCCAAAAATAAATAATTTTTAAAAAATATACTGATTATATAATTATAATGCCTTGTGGGGTGAAGAGAACCGAACTAAAAAATATATGGCAAATCTGTCTACATATATATCTCTCTATCTATATCAGGAGAAGAATAAATGTAGGTAGTGTAACAAGGTCTAATAATTGTCCAGGAGAGTAAGAATATGAGCCAAATATTTTTGGTAAGTTAAGTATGCACTCTGCCATTTCAAAGATAAACATTAAAAGCATAAGACAGAGTCTATAACGTCCAAAGTAGTAGAGGAGAAAATTGAATGACAAAATATACTAAACCCATCTAAAATAATGGAGAAAGAAACACAGAACAAGGGTACAAAAGAAATGGAGGAGCTGAGCCAATTAGAAAGCACAAAAGTAATATGGTAGATATAAATCCAAAGACATAATTAATTAAATCAAATGTAAGTGGACTAAAAGCCCTAGGTAATAAGAAAGACTTTCAGACTAAATTAGTAAAAAGATCAACTAAATGTTGTTTACAAGAGATGCAGCAGAACGCTAAAGATATAGAAAGGTTGGAAATAAAACATGGAAAGAAGATAGAGCATGAACATGCTGAAAAAAGGAATACAGTGTAGCAAGGTTAATATCTGTTAAAATAGACTTTGAGGCACAAAGTATTGCTAGAGATGAAGATCTCTTTGGGGCTTCCCTGGTGGCACAGTGGTTGAGAATGCCCCTGCTAATGCAGGGGACATGGTTCCATCCCTGGTCTGGGAAAATCCCACATGCCACGGAGCAACTAAGCCCATGTGCCACAACTACTGAGCCCACGCTCTAGAGCCCATGAGCCACAACTACTGAGCCTGCATGCTGCAAGTACTAAAGCCCGGGTGCCTAGAGCCCACGCTCTGCAACAACAGAAGCCACTGCAATGAGAAGCCTGCGCACCGCAACAAAGAATAAACCCCACTTGCCACAATGAGAGAAAGCCCGTGCGCAGCAATGAAGACCCAACACAGCCAAAACTAAACAAATAAAATAAATAAATTTATTTTAAAAAGATCTCTTTTTGTAATGAGAATAAGCTTAATTCACAACAATATGACAGTTCTAAATTTGTGTCTCCTAACACCATAGCCTCAAAAATATAAGTGGCCTATAAAAAGAAATAGAAAGGAGGAGCTTCAAGATGGCAGAAGAGTAACACGTGGAGATCACCTTCCTCCCCACAAATACATCAGAAATACATCTACACGTGGAACAACTCCTACAGAACACCCACTGAACGCTGGCAGAAGACCTCAGACCTCCCAAAAGGCAAGAAACCCCCCACGTACCTGGAGAGGTCAAAAGAAAAATGAATAAACAGAGACAAAAGGATAGGGACGGGACCTGCACCAGTGGGAGGGAGCTGTGAAGGAGGAAAGGTTTCCACACACTAGGAAGCCCCTTTGCGAACAGAGACTGCGGGTGGTGGAGGGGGGAAGCTTCGGAGCTGCGGAGGAGAGCACAGCAACATGGGTGCGGAGGGCAAAGCGGAGAGATTCCCGCACAGAGGATCGGTGCCGACCGGCACTCACCAGGCCGAGAGGCTTGTCTGCTCCCCCGCGGGGGCGGGCGGGGCTGGGAGCTGAGGCTCAGGCTTCGGTCAGAGCGCAGGGAGAGGACTGGGGTTGGCGGCGTGAACACAGCCTGCAGGGGCTTAGTGCACCACGGCTAGCCAGGAGGGAGTTGGGGGAAAGTCTGGACCCGAAGAGGCAAGAGACTTTTTCTTGCCTCTGTGTTTCCTAGTGCGTGAGGAGAGGGGATTAAGACTGCCGCTTAAAGGAGCTCCAGAGACGGGCGCGAGCCGCGGCTAAAAGCGCGGACCCCAGAGACGGGCACGAGACGCTAAGGCTGCTGCTGCCGCCACCAAGAAGCCTGTGTGCGAGCACAGGTCACTATCCACACCCCCCTTCCGGGAGCCTGTGCAGCCCGCCACTGCCAGAGTCCCGTGATCCAGGGAAAACTCCCCCGGGAGAATGCACGGCGCGTCTCAGGCTTGTGCAACATCACGCCGGCCTCTGCCACCGCAGGCTCGCCCTGCGCTCCGTGCCCCTCCCTCCCCCGGCCTGAGTGAGCCAGAGCCCCTGAATCAGCTGCTCCTTTAACCCCATCCTGTCTGAGCAGGAACAGATGCCGCTAGGAGACCTACACACAGAGGCAGGGCCAAATCCAAAGCTGAACCCCAGGAGCTGTGCGAACAAAGAAGAGAAAGGGAAATCTCTCCCAGCAGCCTTAGGAGCAGCGGATTAAATCTCCACAATCAACTTGATGGACCCTGCATCTGTGGAATACCTGAATAGACAATGACTCATCCCAAATTGAGGAGCTGGACTTTTGGAGCAGCGACATATATATTTTGTTCCCTTTTTCTCCTTCTGTGAGTGTGTATGTGTATGCTTCTGTGTGTGATTTTGTCTATATAGCTTTGCTTTTACCATTTGTCTGAGGGTTCTGTCTGTACGTTTGTTTTTTGGGGTTTTTTAGTATAGTTTTTAGTGCTTGTTGTCGTTGGTGGATTTTTTTTTTGGTTTGGTTGCTCTTTCTTTCTTTCTTACTTTTTTTTCTACTTTAAAAAGAATTTTTTAAATAATTATTTTAATAACTTTTTAATTTTATTTTATCTTCTTGTTTCTTTATTTCAGTCTCTTTTATTCTGAGTCGTGTGGATGAAAGGCTCTTGGTGCTCCAGCCAGGCGTCAGGGCTGTGCCTCTGAGGTGGGAGAGCCAAGTTCAGGACATAGGTCCACAAGAGACTCCCAGCTCCACATAATATCAAAAGGTGAAAATCTCCCAGAGATCTCCATCTCAATGCTAAGACCCAGCTCCATTGAATGACCAGAAAACTATAGTGCCTGACACCCTATGCTAAACAACTAGCAAGACAGGAACACAACACAATCCATTAGCAGAGAGGCTGCCTAAAATCATAATAAGGCCACAAACACCCCAAAACACACCACCAGATGTGGACGTGCCCACCAGAAAGACAAGATCCAGGCTCCACCACCAGAACACAGGCACTAGTCCCCTCCACCAGGAAGCCTACACAACCCACTAAACCAACCTTAGACACTGGGGGCAGACACTAAAAACAACGGGAACTACGAACCTGCAGCCTGTGAAAAGGAGACCCGCAAACATAGTAAGTTAAGCAAAATGAGAAGACAGAGAAACACACAGCAGGATACAGTTGCAGGATACAAAATTAATGCAGAGAAATCTCTCGCATTCCTATACACTAATGATGAAAAATCTGAAAGTGAAATTAAGAAAAGATTCCCGTTTACCATTGCAAGAAAAGAATAAAATATCTAGGAGTAAAACTACCTAAGGAGACAAAAGACCTGTATGCAGAAAATTATAAGACCTTGATGAAAGAAATTAAAGATGATACAAACAGATGGAGAGATATACCATGTTCTTGGATTGGAAGACTCAACACTGTGAAAATGACTCTACTACCCAAAGCAATCTACAGATTTGATGCAATCCCTGTCAAACTACCACTGGACTTTTTCACAGAACTAGAACAAAAAATTTCACAATTTGTATGGAAACACAAAAGACCCTGACTAGCCAAAGCAATCTTGAGAAAGAAAAACGGAGCTAGAGGAATCAGGCTCCCTGACTTCAGACTATACTACAAAGCTACAGTAACCAAGACAGTATGGTACTGGCACAAAAACAGAAATATATATCAATGGAACAGGATAGAAAGCCCAGAGATTAACCCACACACACATGGTCACCTTATCTTTGATAAAGGAGGCAAAAATATAGAGTGGAGAAAAGACAGCCTCTTCAATAAGTGGTGCTGGGAAAACTGGACAGCTACATGTAAAGGAATAAAATTAGAATACTCCCTAACACCATACACAAAAATAAACTCAAAATGGATTAAAGACCTAAATGTAAGGCCAGACACAATCAAACTCTGAGAGGAAAACTTAGGCAGAACACTCTATGACATATCACTGCAAGATCCTTTTTGACCCACTTCCTAGCAAAATGGAAATAAAAACAAAAATAAACAAATGGGACCTAATGAAACTTCAAAGCTTTTTCACAGCAAAGGAAACCATAAACAAGACGAAAAGACAACCCTCAGAATGGGAGAAAATATTTGCAAATGAAGCAACTGGCAAAGGATAATCTCCAAAATTTACAAGCAGCTCATGCAGCTCAATATGAAAACAACAAACAACCCAATCCAAAAATGGGCAGAAGACCTAAATAGACATTTCTCCAAAGAAGATATACAGAGTGCCAACAAACACATGAAAGAATGCACAACATCATTAATCATTAGAGAAATGCAAATCAAGACTACAATGGGATATCATCTCACACCAGTCAGAATGGCCATCATCAAAAACTCTACAAACAATAAATGCCGGAGAAAGTGTGGAGAAAAGGGAACCCTCTTTCACTGTTGGTGGGAATGTAAATTGATACAGCCAGTATGGAGAACAGTATGGAGGTTCATTAAAAAACTACTAATAGAACTACCATCCGACCCAGCAATCCCACTACTGGGCATATACCCTGAGAAAACCATAATTCAAAAAGAGTCATGTACCACAATGTTCATTGCAGCTCTATTTACAATAGCCAGGACATGGAAGCAACCTAAGCGTTCATCGATAGATGAATGGATAAAGAAGATGTGGCACATATATATAGAATGGAATATTACTCAGCCATAGAAAGAAATGAAATTGAGTTATTTGTAGTGAGGTGGTTGGACCCAGAGTCTGTCATACAGAGTGAAGTACATCAGAAAGTGAAAAACAAATACCGTATGCTAACACATATATATGGAATCTGAAAGAAAAAAAAAAGGTTCTGATGAACCTAGGATGAGGACAGGAATACAGACGCAGATGTAGAGAATGGACTTGAGGACATGGGGATAGGGAAGGGTAAGCTGGGACAAAGTGAGAGAGTGGCATGGACATATCTACACTACCAAATGTAAAATAGATAGCTAGTGGGAAGAAGCCGCATAGCACAGGGATATCAGCTCAGTGCCTTGTGACCACCTAGAGGGGTGGGATAGGGAGGGTGGGAGGGAGGGAGATGCAAGAGGGAAGTGATATGGGGATATATGTATATGTATAACTGATTCACTTTGTTATAAAGCAGAAAATAACACACCATTTTAAACCAATTATACTCCTATAAAGATGTTAAAAAAAGAGAGAAAGAAATAGAAAAACCCACAATAATGGGAGATTTCAAACACACCTCTCTCAGTCATCCATAGAACAAGCCGGAAAAAAAGGGGGAAAATGATGTAAATAGTACATAAAATACATAAGGGCCAAAAAGAGATCTTAACACCACAAAACTGCAAAATATACATTTCCCCCAAGCATTCATAGCACATTTTTATAAAATTAGAGCTTCAACAAATTTTCAGTCTTCAAAACTACACAATTCACTTTAGCTTACAGCAATGCAATAAAGCTATAAATCAATAACGAAAAAGATGACTAGAAAATACATTTGTAAATTAAGAAACATTTTAAATGGGTGAAATAATAAATTATAATGAAAATTAGAAATTAATTTGAACAGAAGGATAATGAAAACCACAAGGAGAGACCCACGATAATGACAAGAAGGAAGTAGTTGGACTTCCCTGGTGGCGCAGTGGTTGAGAGTCTGCCTGCCGATGCAGGGGACACGGGTTCGTGCCCCGGTTCGGGAAGATCCCACATGCCGCGGAGCGGTTAGGCCTGTGAGCTATGGCTGCTGAGCCTGCTTTTTTTAAAATTTAATTTTATTTTTTTATACAACATGTTATTAGTTATCTATTTTATACATATTAGTGCATATATGTCAACCCCAATCTCCCAGTTCATACTATCACCACCATCCCCCTACCCCCGCTTTCCCCGCTTGGTGTCCATACATTTGTTCTTAACTCTGTGTCTCTATTTCTCCCTTCAATGCATACTTTTGACTCAGTGAGTCCATTCCTAGGTGTATACCCTTGGGCACCTGTATTTCAGAGATGTGCACAGGAATGTTCATACTACTGTTTGTAATAGCTTAAAACTGGAAGCAGCCCGAATATTAGTAATAACAATACTGATAATAATGCTGATGATAATAATAATGTGGATGAATAAATAGTGAAATTTTTTTTCTTTTTTAAGACTAGAAGATTTTTATTAAATGGATTGCTGCACAGCAGTTAAAGTAAATGAACTACCTGTTCATGCAGCAACATGGATCAATTTCACAAAGAGTGAACCATGCCATTCATAACAGCGTACTGTATAATTCCATAATTTACATAAAGTTTTTTAAAAGCAGGCAAACTAAACTTTAGAGATGCACGCTCAGGGGGTACTACTAGGTATTGTAGGTAAGGGAAAGATAAGCAAGGGAATAAGTAATGCAAAGTCAGCACTGTGGTTTGCTCTGTGAGGAAGTGGGAGAAGAAGAAAGTGAGGAAGAAGCAAAGGGAGCTTCCAAGATGCTGGCACTGTTCTAAATATTTTTTTCTATTTACAACAAGTTTTATTGGGAAGAAATTCATCCAAAAACTGCAATGCATATGCCAAGTTCTGCTGTAATGTGTTAAAATTGCTTCAGTATCACGTTTGTGGTCCATCCATATCTAATCTCTCCATATGAAATGACACTGTTCTATTTTTAACTGGGGTGGAAGTTACACAGGTGTTCTCTTTAATATTATTCTTTAAAATATGCCTTTTTTTTTCTGTGGTACACGGGCCTCTCACTGCTGTGGCCTCTCCCGTTGCGGAGCACAGGCTCCAGACGCGCAGGCTCAGCGGCCATGGCTCACGGGCCCAGCCGCTCTGCGGCATGTGGAATCTTCCCGGACCGGGACACGAACCCGTGTCCCCCGCATCGGCAGGAGGACTCTCAACCACTGCGCCACCAGGGAAGCCCAAAATATGCCTATGTTTGACATGCATTTCTGTATGTGTGATGCGCTTCACAGAAATGAAACCTAAACCAATATATTAATTTTTTAAAACATTGAGAAAAGAAGGGGTCACTTCCTCTTTAACCTCCTTTTTCACTCACTAAAATATTGAGTTCCTGCTACGTACCAGGTATCGTTCTAGAGAAGATACTGATGATACAGCAACAGTGAAGACAAAGTCCCTGTCTCAAACCTTTTTGTTCCAAATGACGGAAAATCTAACGCAAACTGCCTCACCTAACTGAAATGTCTAGAGGCAGATTTAGACTTCGATGAGGCTTGACCTAGCAACCGAATAATGTCACCAAAGTTCTTTGTGTCCCTCTGTCTTGTCCTCTGAAGTACCAGCTTTACCCTTGGGTTTCACATTATCCCCAGCAGCATCAACTGTTACCCTCCTGGCCATCAGTGGTTGTAGCCCCACATCTTCACACCCATGGAAAAGCAAATGTTCTGAGGTTTACCTTAATTGGATCAGCCTAAGCCTGGGTTATATATTCCCATCTCTGACACAATCAGTAAAACTTCAGGAGGGGGAGTAGATCATGCCACTGGGCTTGGAGTAGGTAATAGGGTCAACATACTAGCACATGGCTAGTACTAGCAACATCCAAGCACATGGCTGAAAATCTTATTTGGGGCGTTTCCCAAATCATCACGGGGTGTCGTCTGGAGAAAGGGGAATGAAAGAAAGGCAACCAGAATCATCATCTACAGTGACTGCTGCCATGGAGCGTACATCCTTGGGAGGGGTTGGGAATCAGTAAATAAATAAATAGCAAGCTAGTCAGAAATAGTGATGTGCTATGACAATAACAAAGTAGAATGTCACCTCCAAGAAAACAGGGATTTTTTAACATCTTTTTTTATTGAAGTAGAGTTGATTTACAATGTTGTGTTAATTTCTGCTGTACAGCAAAGTGATTCAGTTATATATATATATATATTTTCATATTCTTTTCCATTATGGTTTATCACAGAATATTGAATATAGTTCCCTGTGATATACAGTAGGACCTTGTTGTCTATCCATCCTATATATAACAGTTTGCATCTACTAATCCCCAAAATCCCACTCCATCCCTCCCCCACCACTCCTCCCTCTTGGCAACCACAGGTCTCAAGTAAACAGGGTTTTTTTTTTTTTTTTTTGGCTGCGTTGGGTCTTTGTTGCTGCACGCAGGTTTTCTCTAGTTGTGGCGAGCGGGGGGGCTACTCTTCATTGCGATGCACGGGCTTCTCATCGCGGTGGCTTCTCTTATTGCAGAGCACGGGCTCTAGGCACGCGGGCTCAGTAGCTGTGGCTCGTGGGCTCTAGAGCGCAGGCTCAGTAGTTGTGGTGCACGGGCTTAGTTGCTCCGCGGCCTGTGGGATCTTCCCGGAGCAGGGTTCGAACCTGTGTCCCCTGCATTGGTAGGCAGAATTTTAACCACTGCACCACCAGGGAAGTCCTGAAAACAGGGATTCTTATGTGATTTGCTCATTACAGTATCCCACGCTTCTAGTCCAGAGCCTAGCACTGCCCTCCTTGGGTTCGTTGTCAGCCACATGCCTTTGTCTATATGATTCTTCCCACCTGGAACCTTCTCCATTTTCCCTCCGTTATCCAGGTCTTATACATCTTCCCAAGTGCTGTTGAAACTCCATGTTGTTTTTTGTTTGTTTGTTTGTTTGGCCACAGTGTGTGGCTTGCAGGATCTTAGTTCCCCGACCAGGGATTGAACCTGGGCCCACAGCAGCGAAAGTG
Source organism: Aethalodelphis obliquidens (assembly GCF_003676395.1). NCBI lineage: Eukaryota > Metazoa > Chordata > Mammalia > Artiodactyla > Delphinidae > Aethalodelphis > Aethalodelphis obliquidens. Next base: position 409,633 of record NW_020838059.1, on the reverse strand, counting down.
TGGAGTTCTAACCACTGGACCGCCAGGGAATTCCCTGAAACTCCATGTTCTTCAGGACATAGCTGCTGTCCTTAACTTCTCTCCTTCCTTCCCATCCCCTACCCCCACCATGACATTTATCAACAATGTGCCTTGTAGCTCTGGGGTTTATTACATTTGTTAATTTGCCATATACTCTTTCATAATGTTAACTAAATCAATTTTACCTTTACACGTTTTTAAACCTCCAACAGAACATGATTTACCTGTGGATAGGCATTGGCACTAGCTATATATGAACTTGGAGAAGTGATTCAGCTGGCTGCTCTGCGAGTCAGTTTCCTGATCTGCAATATGGGCGTAGTGCTTGTAGGCTGCTCTGAGTGCTGAGATAATGTATGCCGGTACCATGTGGCAGGTGCCTAATAAACAGTAGCGATGAGGAGGTGGAGGAGGATGGAAAAGAATTTGCTCCTTTATTCTCTACCCCCTCCCTTCAGCACCGAGACCAGTTAGGGGTACATAATAAGGGCCTAATAAAGACTTACTGAATTTGCCCAAAGATTCCCATTTCCTAGAAAACTGCAGTCTTGACCCCTCTTGCTTGTTTGCCACTGGTGTGGAGACCCAGCTGCGAAGCCCACCTTGACTTCAGTGTCAACAGGTGGGACCTCACTGAAGCACGACCAGCTATGTCACCACACTGCTGAAATGGAGAAGCTGGGAAGGAAGAGAACAGAGGGAACAGGACACAGCCATGGCGCTAATACTCAACTACCACACATCCAGCATCGGTGTGGGCTGAGTGACTGAACACACACTCAGTAGTTTCCTAATTGACTCAAGTGATAGTCGGTGTGTGCATCCCACGGGTCAAAAAAGAACAGATACTTCATCTGCCACGGGAGGAATGGCAGCAATTAAAGCAGTCACAATGCCATGAGGTGGTATTAACAGAACAAATGAGGACTCCGTCTCTGGGTAAAATCACTCTGGACTTTTGGGGGAGAAAAGCCCTGCTTGACTAATTTCTATTTACTTTTTATGCTTGTAGCCCATGATTGCTCAATTAGATCATTCATGAGCATAGTGTCCCCAAATGTAAAGAGTGAAATGGACAGGCTTTCCTCTAATCCCAGCTCCTCTGCTAGCTGGCTCATTGGGATTAGAATACACCTGCTGTCTTCTCAGCCACAAACTTCCCTGCATGACAATTTTTTTTATTTTTAGCACATAGAAAGCATTTAATAAGTGTTAGCTATTACATTAAAGACCTTTGTTGTTATTGGTGTTAACTTGTTTTATTGTGAAGCATAACACACGCAATGGATCCCCAGAAGCTCCTGTACCCAAGTCTTTTTTTCAGGTTCCCTGCACGACAATTTAGACCCAACTTCTTACCCAAGTCCACCTCATCCAGCACCACTTCCCACCCAGGAGTGAGATTTGGGTCTGGGGAAGGTTACTACTGAGCAATAAGGTTGAGTGAGTGAAGCCTGAGGTCCTGACCTGGACATATAACTGGCAGGAAAAGCTTTCTTAATGTGTTCAAAGTGTGCTCATTCTAGTAGTTAAGAGTACAGGCTGTGAAATGAGATCGACCTGACTTTAAATGGTCCCATTTATTAGTTATGTGGCTTTCAGCAAACACATCTCTGAGGAAAAAAATAAGTCCTACCTTACGGAGTAGTTATGAGAATCAAATAAGATGGTGCATGCATGGAGTTTGGCATGGTGCCTGGCACAGATTAAGTGTTCAGTAAATGTTAGCTCTTATAATTATTGGCAAGGGCAATGGTGATACTGAGAGCAATGGCTTTAACCAAGGAGCTGGCTGGATGGATGCTATATCATCTGGATCAACTTGTAGCTGCTCAACCAGGCTGGCCTTCAAGGAGAATTGGCTTGTTTCATAGACCATAAGTGAGCTAGGACACCTACATTTTTTCCATAAATTTTATTCTATTTTATTATTTTAAAATTTTATATTAAGGTATAGTTGATTTACAATGTTGTGTTAGTTTCAGGTGTACAGCAAAGTGGCTCAGTTATACATATACATATATCCATTCTTTTTCAGATTCTTTTCCCATATAGGTTATTACAGAATATTGAGTAGAGTTCCCTGTGCTATACAGTAGGTCCTTGTTGATTATCTATTTTATTTATAGTAGTGTGTATATGTTAATCCCAACCTCCTAATTTATCCATCCCCCCCCACCTTTCCCCTTTGGTAACCATAAGTTTGTTTTCAAACTCTATGAGTCTATTTTTGTAAATAAGTTCATTTGTATCATCTTTTTAGATTCCACATTTAAGTGATATCATACACTATCTGTCTTTCTCTGTCTGACATACTTCACCTAGTATGATAATCTCTAGGTCCATCCATGTTGCTGCAAATGGCATTACTTCATTCTTCTTTTATGGCTGAGTAGTATTCCATCGTGTGTGTGTGTGTGTGTGTGTGTGTGTGTGTGTGTGTGTGTGTATACATATCACATCTTCTTTATCCATTCATCTGTCGATGGAAATTTAGGTTGCTTCTGTGTCTTGGCTATTGTAAATAGTGCTTCAGTGAACATTGCGGGCACCTGCAATTTTAAAAAGAGAAGTATCTTGTACAAAGCATTAGTTGTCAGTATCCACGAAGTAGATTTGGTTCCTGCCAGCCCCAGGAATTTAGCTGGGTCAAATGGCTCTGACCAGGTATAGGTGAATCAGCAGCCAGAGTATTTCAGGATCATTGGGGGTTAGCAGCAGCAGCATCTGCTGGCTCAGTGGTAACATGCAGTGAGACTACGCACATGTACAGTAAGCCTTTGACACCAGCTCTCGTGTGTTCCCATTCATCAATTTGCTAGATCGGGTCCTGCAAGAAGCAGAGACCAAGACAGGATTCAATGTGCAACAATTTCATCAGAGGAAACAACTGTGTGAGAAAATGGGGCAGGGTGGGAGCTGGAGAAGCTGGGAATGGTCTCAGACAGCAATGTAAGTCTGACCCTGTGAAGCAAAGGAGAGAGGTCAAATTCCGCAGAGGATCTCAGAGCACAGCAGCTGGGGCCTTTGGTCATTTATGTTCTCTGGAGTTGGAGGTCTGCAATGCGTGTTATCATGGCTGCCACAATCAATGAGTGGAAAAATATTGAAAAGACACAATGATCAAATTTGCAGATGACACTGAGATGCAATGCTCGGAATCCTGTCTTGCCAGGTTTTGAACTCATCCTTTTTCAAAGGCGAGCATATCCACGAGCTTCCCATAAGAATGCACCAGTTTCTTGGATTCTCCCCTTATTCTTTCACATCATGATCATCTGTGGCTGTAGAATGAGAATTACATTTTGACAGGTTTAAGAAATTGTATTATGGAGGAATACTTGATGACACGAAAAGATATTCAAGATGTATTTTTAATTTAATAAAAATTTGTATTTATAGCATGATTTCCATTTTGTTAAAAATATATATACAGAGGAAAATATAGAAAGATAAACATAAAAATATTAACAGTGGCTATTTTTTAACTTTTTTGTCTCTGTGGTTTCTGTTTTTCCACAGTGAATGCGTATTACTTCTGAGACATTCCCAATGCTTTGGCGCTATCGTCTCTCTCAAAATCCCCAGCACTTATTTCAGTGTACCTTGCAAAGGCTGGGGTGTGCCCCTGACTGGCTTGGCCTCTCTGTGAAAGAATGAAATGACAACGTGGTTTATTTCAAGACTTGTCACTGTTTCAACTACCTTGTTACCTTTTGACTCTTTACTTGCTTCTGACCATAGATAACTGCTGACACCCTGTCTAGGTCACTATGCCCTCCTAGTGTCCAAACCTCTTACCTGACTTAACATGAAGCTACTATGTGATTATGCCCTATTGGATTTATTAGCAATAATAATATTATTAATAATTTGGTCTCGCCTCCTCTTTTCCTAAAAACAATGATCAACATTTACTGAGTGCTTACCATGTGCCAGGTACTGTGCTAAATGTTTTAACTGCATTGACTGACTTCGTTCTCTGTGTAACTCTGTGAGGTTGATACTATTATTATCCACATTTTAAAGATTAGGAAACGAGGCAACAGAGGTGAATTAAGTGGGCTAAGCTCCCACAGCCAGTGAGTGGCAGGCCAGGATATTTTCCTACTTTTGCCTGGAAGATTGATTGCCTGATGCTTCATCCTGCCTCCAAACAGTTATCCCTCTCAACTGCCACTGGCCCAGACAGAAGCATGAAAGATCTCTATGCAACTTTGCTGTACACAGAGCACCATGTGAAGCATCCAGCTGTGACTTCGGGCAAGTTATTTAAATCCACGGAGCCTTGGTTTCGCCACCTGTAGAGAGGACTAATGTATCTTTTCAGAGCCTTCAAGAAGACTGAGTAGCACAAGGTTTGGATAACACCTAATGCCAATTCCCAATACAGGGACGACACTCACTGAAGGGGAAAGTAAAGAAGAAATGGGAATAGTCACCTTCAGTTAATGGAGAAGAGGGGACTCAAATATGAGCACTATTAAATATGCATTTTTGGAAATGAAAAAAGAAAGATTGTGTTCAGAGTGAACCTTCAGATCAGTGGCCTTCAGAGTTTGGGCATTTGAAAATGTAGACAGTGAAGGAACTGCATGACTAACACCTTGATAGGAAATGTACAGTCCCTCAGGTCCACCCAGGGTGCTATGGAAGCACAAAGGTGCTCCCATAGAGGAGGAGACTAGGAGAAGGGGCCTAGGAAAACTCCCTGGAAGAGGTGGTGTTTACGTTGAATTGTGAAGGGTGGATAGAACTAATCAAGAAAGGGTTTAGAGCATGCCCTATAGAAGGAACAGCATGCACAAAGGCCCAGAGGCAAAAATGACATCATCATCATCGAACCTATCTTTGAGTACCTGCTATGTTATAGGTACTATACTGTACTAGGTACATTCTATATGTTATTTCAAATCTCCACACAACCCTGTAAAGTACACATTATTATGCACATTTTACAGAAGAGCAAACTGAGACTTCATAGGTTCAATAGAGTTGTGTACATGGTAAAGCTGGAACTGGAGAGCCCAGGCATGCTGACTCCAAAGCCCAGACTCATTCTGCTGCACTGAGGCCCTCCTTTGAGACATGAAAAGCCACTATGAGTTTGGGGAACCATGGACTATTCAGTGTGGTGGAGATGTGTCTGGGGAGTGAGAAAAACTAGGCTAGAGGAATAAGCAGAGTGCAAGTCTCATACAGCTTTAAAGGCCATGATCATGAATGTGAGTCATTTCCCTTCTCTGAGCTTGGGGGTTTTTCCCCTCATGTAAGGCAGCATTAAGAACATGGACTCTGTTGCCAGACTGCTTGGGTTCAAATACCACAACACCACTTATTACCTGTGTGACCCTGGGCTAGTTATTTAATCTCTCCATGTCTGAGTTTCCCCATTTGTAGAATGGGGATAATGATTATAGAGTTGTTATAAAGATTAAATGATTTAATACCTGCAAAGGACTTAGGACAGTACTTGGTAAGTGTGATATAAATGTTTTCTGTGGCTATTATTATCTAGTCAATGAGGCAGGTGGACCAGATGTTCTCAAGTATTTCTAGAGTCCTCTTTCCCTCTAACCTAAGCCTCTCCCTGACCAAGGCAGATCCTCGCTGCAGGCCACCCATACCCACTTAACTTAATTAAAGGGAGAATGCCTTCTCCCTGGCAGCCTATCCACATCCTGCCGATCTATTAAAGGCTTGCTCTACTCTACTCCTATGCAGAACCTTCTCCACATACCCCCATCCTAAAATTTCCTTAAAGCCTGAATTATTTATGCTGTACGCACTAACATCTCTTTCATTTTGTGATGAACACAATTCTTGCCTTCTCCTTTCCACTGTTAGGTCTCTTGAGGGCAGAATTGTGTTTTCTATTTCTGAGATGCCCCATAGTAAGTCCAGGAAAACAACTGAATGACTACCTGATGTCAGAAAAGCAGAGTGGAGCTTCTCTCAGAACCATTCTGAATACCGTTCGTCTTGTGTGTCTGCAGAGGTGGTGGCAGTCGACAGGATGCAACTGGATATGACCAAGAAAACCTCCTTGTCCAAAATATTTCCCTCACCTGGGCCAGATGTTCCACCATCAATAATGTCTTTGTCTTAGGCTTCTCCCTCTTTCTATAACCCTTTCTAAAAATGTAAATACTCATGGGATCTTTATAAGATGGAAAAAGCAGCAAGATTCAAAATGGGAATATGTGGAACAGTAGTGGAAAGAAACATGTAACTGAAGTCAAGTGTCCTCATTCCAATTCCTGGCTCTTCTAATTCCCACAGAGAACTTTCATGAATCACAGTCTCTCTGTGTTTCTGTCTGTATAAAGAAATATTACCCTGTGTAATTCCCAGCATCTCTCTGGCTTGAACCTTCTATGATTCTACTAATGAATCAAATAATGAAAATTCAGGCATACCTTCAGGCAGCTAAGGAAATATTTCTTGCTTCGTGTCTGTCTTTCAAGCCCTGAGATTGTTGATTGATACAACCAGCTCAGAAATCAATCTTGACATTTATCCAAAACTTTAAAGAGGTTCACATTCTTTGATCCAGTAATTTCATTTCTGTGAAATCATTCCAAATACACCAGAGCTTTAGCAATGAAGACTTTAAATACAGTGATATTTATAATAATGAAAACAGAAAGAGCCTAAATGCTAAATCATATGGAAAAGGCTAAGTAAACTATAGATTCCATTCATTCAATTGCCAAGTAGCCTTTAAAAAAGAACACAGCAGGGAAAATGTTTATGCTTTAAAGATAAATTTTTTTAAAGTATGCAACATTACATGTACAGTATTTTCACAATCTTGTAAGACAAACAGATCAGAAGAAAAATTATGCATAAAAGAAAGATTGAAAGGTAATATAACAAAATGGTGGGATTTAGGTGTGAATTTTTTCCTGAATTTTCTAATATGAACATATAGTTCTTTTATAATAGAACAATACTCTTTATTTAAATAATCTATTTAACAGAATTTAATATGCCACAAATTGTAATATGGATGCTAATTTCTTGGACAGTAAAATGTCAAAAATGTTATATCAGACCTTCAGACTACCCTGCTCCAGTCTGCTGAAGAGTGGCCTACCTCACAGACATAGAAAACAAACTTATGGCTACCAAAGGGGATAACGGCGCTGGGGGGGAGATAAATTCAGAGTTTGGGATTAACATATACATGCTACTATATATAAAATAGAAAAACTACAAGTGCCTAGCACAGGGAACTATACTCAATATCTTGTAATAACATATAATAGAAAAGAATCTGAAAAAGAATACTATATATATATGTGTGTGTATATATATATATATATATATATATATATATATATATACAAATGTGTATGTATAACTGAATCACTTTGCTGTATACCTGAAACATTGTAAGTCAACTATACCTCAATTAAAAAAAAAGAGTGGCCTAAAGAGTGACCAGCCCTGTCACTCTTTACCTGTGTGACTTTGGGCCAGTCGCTTAAATTCTCTGAACTTCCATTTACTCCAAGTATAACATAGGGGTTAATTGCATAAAACAACTTAGCACAAAGGCATGCTCAAAGTACCCACTCAATAAAAATTAGCTATTATTGGTTATAATAGTATTGTTGTCTTTTCCCCACCAATTCTGATAGGAAACAAAGATGAGTAAATTTCCAGTAAAAGGTTTTGCTTTTTGTTTTTGATTTCATGTTTTTTTTTGGGGGGGGTTGTTTTGTTTTTCTTTTCTTGGTTTTTTTGTTGTTGTTTACCAAAATATGAAGATGGGTTTGACGGTCTGCCTGCATTCACAAAATTACTCTCCTAACTTTTACACTTACATTAATGAAAACAGAATCATGATACAAAGTGGGGCAGGAATCTAAACAGCAGAGGACAGCTTCCTAGTATATATTTATTTTAAAAGACATTGTACTATGTAGAGAGAAAGCATGGGGTTCACATAACTGGAGATTAGTCATTTAAACTCTGAATATGAAACGCCACTGTAGGATCAGAAGAGGCTTTCTCAGGCATTATCCCCATCCCCAGCGATATTTCCAGGAGTTAACAACTGCAGTCTGTGGTATAAGTGGATTGGAACAAAACTACCTGTGAGAACATTTAGGAAGCAGACTTATTTCTTAATATCTTTCTCTAGCCCTCAAAAGATTTGAAACAGCTATATTTAAAGATAAAATGGTGTGAGCCAAAGCAAGGAATAAGATCCTGCTAACAACTGATGTATAGGAAAATATTACATATTGTACAAAAGGAAGAGGAAATAGTGTGGTTCTTTGAGTGTGTGGGGAGGAGGTTGAAAACATGACATTAAAGTCAAAGGATGTGGAGAAAAGGGAACCCTTGTGCACTGTTGGTGGGGATGTAAATTGATACAGCCACTATGGAGAACAGTATGGAGGTTCCTCAAAAAACTAAAAATAGAACTACCATATGACCCAGCAATCCCACTACTGGGCATATACCCTGAGAAAACCATAATTCAAAAAGGTCATGTACCACAATGTTCATTGCAGCTCTATTTACAATAGCTAGGACATGGAAGCAACCTAAGTGTCCATCAACAGATGAACGGATAAAGAAGATGTGGCACATATATACAATGGAATATTACTCAGCTATAAAAAGAAACAAAATTGAGTTATCTGTAGTGAGGTGGATGGACCTAGAGTCTGTCCTGCAGAGTGAAGTAAGTCAGAAAGAGAAAAACAAATACCGTATGCTAACACATATATATGGAATCTAAAAAAAAATGGTTCTGAAGAACCTAGGGGCAGGGCAGGAATAAAGACGCAGACATAGAGAATAGACTTGAGGATGCAGGGAGGGGGAAGTGTAAGCTGGGATGAAGTGAGAGAGTGGCATGGACATACATACACTACCAAATGTAAAATAGAAAGCTAGTGGGAAGCAGGCGCATAGCACAAGGAGATCAGCTCGGTGCTTTATGACCACCTAGCGGGGTGGGATAGGGAGGGTGGGAGGGAAACGCAAGAGCAAGGAGTTGTGGGGATATATGTAGATGTATAGCTGATTCACTTTGTTATACAGCAGAAACTAACACAACATTTTAAGCAATTATACTCCAATAAAGATGTTTAAAAAAATAAAATAAAATGATTGAATTTTTAAAAATAAATTAAATTAAAAAGTCAAAGGAGACTAACAAACACACACACACACACACACACACACACACACACACACACACTTAAAAACACAGCAGGCAACATGGGTTGCTTAAATCTCCATGAATTGGTACTGAGCAATCTTAATTGATACTGAGAATTCAAAACAGTATCTTAGGACTTGCATCCTAAAATGTTTAAAGAATCATTTAGATTCTTTGAAAAACTACTGTACCATGTTTGAAAATTCTTGGAAGCCAGCGTTTCCTGGAGATCATAACAAGGACAAAGGCACCACCTACCTTTCAAGAAAGGGTACAGTCAACATAGACATGAAAGGTAAAATAAATCTCATGTTACTCGCAGGACAGCATTTAAAAAAATAATTTCACAATAAAAATTAAAAGAAAGGGAAGAACAGAGAAGAGCCCACACCCGTGCTGCTCAGATCTCCCAGATGGACATGGGAAATAGTTTTTGATGTTTTAGGGCCTCTTTCACTTGACCCCAGCTGTGTGGCTGACAGGGTCTTGGTGCTCCGGCCGGGTGTCAGGCCTGAGCCTCTGAGGTGGGAGAGCCGAGTTCAGGACATTGGTCCACCAGAAACCTCCCTGCCCAACGAAATATCAAACAGTGAAAGCTCCCCCAGAGATCTCCATCTCAACGCTAAGACCCAGCTCCACTCAGCAACCAACAAGCTACAGTGCTGGACACCCTATGCCAAACAACTAGCAAGACAGGAGCATAACCCCACCCATTAGCAGAGAGGCTGCCTAAAATCATAATAAGGTCACAGACACCCTAAAATACACCACAGAATGAGGACCTGCCCACCAGAAAGACAAGATTCAGCCTCATCCACCAGAGCACAGGCACTAGTCCCCTCCACCAGGAAGCCTGCACGACCCACTAAACCAACCTTAGACACTGGGGGCAGACACTAAAAACAATGGGAACTATGAACCTGCAGCCTGCGAAAAGGAGACCCCAAACACAGTAAGTTAAGCAAAATGAGAAGACAGAGAAATACGCAGCAGATGAAGGAGCAAGGTTAAAAACCCACCAGAGCAAACAAAGGAGGAAGAAATAGGCAGTCTACCTGAAAAAGAATTCAGAGTAATGATAGTAAAGATAATCCAAAATCTTGGAAATAGAATGGAGAAAATAGAAGAAACTTTTAACAAGGACCTTGAAGAACTAAAGAGCAAACAAACAATGATGAACAACACAATAAATGAAATTAAAAATTTTCTAGAATGAATCAATAGCAGAATAAATGAGGCAGAAGAACAGATAAGTGATCTGGAATATAAAATAGTGGAAATAACTACTGAAGAGCAGAAAAAAGAAAAAAGAATGAAAATAATTGAGGACAGTCTCAGAGACCTCAGGGACAACATTAAGCACATGAACATTCAAATTAAAGGGGTCCTAGAAGAAGAAGAGAAAAAGAAAGGGACTGAGAAAATATTTGAAGAGATTATAGTTGAAAACTTCCCTAATATGGGAAAGGAAATAGTCAAATCCAGGCAGCACAGAGAGTCCCATACAGAAAAAATCCAAGGAGAAACACGTCAAAACTCATATTAATCAAACTATCAAAAATTAAATACAAAGAAAAAATATTAAAAGCAGCAAGGGAAAAACCAACAAATAGCATGCAAGGGAATCCCCATAAGGTTAACAGCTGATCTTTCAGCAGAAACTCTGCAAGCCAGGAGGCAGTGGCAGGACATATTTAAAGTAAAGAAAAGGAAAAACCTACAACAAAGATTACTCTACACAGAAAAAATCTCATTAAGATTCGAAAGAGAAATTAAAATCTTTGCAGACAAGCAAAAGCTAAGAGAATTCAGCAACAGCAAACCAGCTTTACAACAAATGCTACAGGAACTTCTCTAGGCAGGAAACACAAGAGAAGGAAAAGACCTACAGTAACAAACTCCAAACAGTTAAGAAAATGGTAATAGGAACATACATATCGAAAATTACCTTAAACGTAAATGGATTACATGCTCCAACCAAAAGACATAGACTGGTTGAATGGATACAAAACAAAACCCGCATATATGCTGTCTACAACAGACCCACTTCAGACCTAGGGATACATACAGACTGAAAGTGAGGGGATGGAAAAAGATATTGCATGCAAATGGAAATCAAAAGAACGCTGGAGTAGCAATTCTTATATCAGACAAAGTAAACTTTAAAATAAAGACTATTACAAGAGACAAAGAAGGACACTACATAATGATCAAGGGATCAATCCAAGAAGAAGATATAATAAATGTAAATATTTATGCACCCAACATAGGAGCACCTCAATACATAAGGCAAATGCTAACAGCCATGAAAGGGGAAATCGATAGTAACACAATCATAGTAGGGGACTTTAACACTCCACATTCACCAATGGACAGATCATCCAAAATGAAAGTGAATAAGGAGACACAAGCTTTAAGTGATTCATTAAACAAGATGGAGTTAATATTTATTGGACATTCCATCCAAAAACAACAGAATACACTTTCTTCTCAAGTATTCATGGAACATTCTCCAAGATAGATCATATCTTGGGTCACAAATCAAGCCTCGGTAAATTTAAGAAAATTGAAATCATATGAAGTATCTTTTCTGACCACAATGCTATGATACTAGATATCAATTACAGGGGGGAAAAATGTAAAAAATACAAACACGTGGAGTCTAAACAATACACTACTAAATAACCAAGAGATCAATGAAGAAATGAAAGAGGAAATCAGAAAATACCTAGAAACAAATTAGCTTTGAAAACATGATGACCCAAAACTTATGAGACACAGAAAAAGCAGTTCTAAGAGGGAAGTTTAAAACAATACAATCCTACCTCAAGAAACAAGAAACATCTCAAATAAACAACTAACCTTACACCTAAAGCAATTAGAGAAAGAAGAATAAAAAAAGGCCAAGTTAGCAGAAGGAAAGAAATCATAAAGATCAGATCAGAAATAAATGAAAAAGAAATGAAGGAAACGATAGCAAAGATCAATAAAACTAAAAGCTGGTTCTTTGAGAAGATAAACAAAATTGATAAAGCATTAGCCAGACTCATCAAGAAAGAAAGGGAGAAGACTCAAATCAATGGAATTAGAAATGAAAAAGGAGAAGTAGCAACTGACACTGCAGAAATACAAAGGATCATGAGAGATTACTACAAGCAACACTATGCCAATAAAATGGACAACCTGGAAGAAATGGACACATTCTTAGAAAAGCACAACCTTCCAAGACTGAACCAGGAAGAAATAGAAAATATAAACAGACCAATCACAGGCACTGAAATTGAAACTGTGATTAAAAATCTTCCAACAAACAAAAGACCAGGATCAGATGGCTTCACAGGCGAATTCTACCAAACATTTAGAGAAGAGCTAACACCTATCCTTCTCAAACTCTTCCAAAATATAGCAGAGGGAGGAACACTCCCAAACTCATTCTACGAGGCCACCATCACCCTGATACCAAAACCAGACAAAGATGTCAGAAAGAAAGAAAATTACAGGCCAATATCACTGATGAACACAGACGCAATAATCCTCAACAAAATACTAGCAAACAGAATCCAACAGCACATTAAAAGGATCATACACCATGATCAAGTGGGGTTTATCCCAGGAATGCAAGGATTCTTCAATATATGCAAGTCAATCAATGTGATACATCATATTAACAAATTGAAAGAGAAAAAACATAACATCATCTCAATAGATGCAGAGAAAGCTTTTGACAAAATTCAACACCCATTTATGATAAAAACTCTCCACAAAGTAGGCATAGAGGGAACATACCTCAACATAATAAAGGCCATATATGACAAACCCACAGCCAACATCCTCCTCAATGGTGAAAAACTGAAACCATTTCCTCTAAGATCAGGAACAAGATAAGGTTGCCCACTCTCACCACTCTTATTCAACATTCTTTTGGAAGTTTTAGCCACATCAATCAGAGAAGAAAAAGAAATAAAAGGAATCCAAATTGGAAAAGAAGTAAAACTGTCACTGTTTGCAGTTTACATGATACTATACATAGAGAATCCTAAAGATGTTACCAGAAAACTACCAGAACTAATCAATGAATTTGGTAAAGTTGCAGGATACAAAATTAATATGCAGAAGTCTCTTGCATTCCTATATCCTAACGATGAAATTTCTGAAAGAGAAATTAAGGAAACACTCCCATTTACCATTGTGACAAGAAGAATAAAATACCTAGGAATAAACCTACCTAAGGAGATAAAAGACCTGTATGCAGAAAACTATAAGACACTGATGAAAGAAATTAAAGATGATACAAACAGATGGAGAGATATACCATGTTCTTGGATTGGAAGAATCAATGTTGTGAACATGACTATACTACCCAAAGCAATCTACAGGTTCAGTGCAATCCCTATGAAACTACCAATGACATTTTTCACACAACTAGAACAAAAAATTTCACAGTTTGTTTGGAAACATGGAAGACCCTAAATAGCCAAAGCAATTTTTTTAACATCTTTATTGGAGTATAATTGCTTTACAATGGTGTGTTAGTTTCTGCTTTATAATGAAGTGAATTAGCTAGACATATACATATATTCCCATATCTCCTCCTTCTTGCGTCTCCCTCCCACCCTCCCTCTTCCACCCCTCTAGGTGGACACAAAGTACCGAGCTGATCGCGCTGCGCTACGCAGCTGCTTCCCACTAGCTATCTATTTTACGTTTGGCAGTGTATATATGTCCATGCCACTCTCTCACTTCATCCCAGCTTATCCTTTCCCCTCCCTGCGTCCTCAAGTCCATTCATCTACGTCCGTGTCTTTATTCCTGTCCTGCCCCTTGGTTCTTCAGAACCACTTTTTTTTTAGATTCCATATATATGTGTTAGCATACGGTATTTGTTTTTCTCTTTCTGACTTACTTCACTCTGTATGACAGACTCTAGGTCCATCCACCTCACTACAAATAACTCAATTTCATTTCTTTTTATGGCTGAGTAATATTCCATTGTATATATGTGCCACGTCTTCTTTATCCATTCATCTGTTGATGAACACTTAGGTTGCTATCAGCTCACTGCTTTGTGAATCATATACATATGATTCATTTTATTATACAGCAGCAACTAACACAACATTGTAAAGCAATTATACTCCAATAAAGATGTTAAAAAAAAAGAAAGGTAAGAACAGCACAGGGTGCTGAGTAACAATCAGCACTACATTATGAAGGAAAAAAAATACTGCTGAACAATGTAATTTTTGTTGGTAACAGATGACAAGTCTAATGGATTTTGGATACCAAGCAACATAACATGTATTGACCTTAGAAAGTCTTTTGATTCCACTCCTGGCAATGACCTACTCATTAATGAGCTTGAAAAATATGGTTCAGACCATATACAATTGGCACTAGAGGATGATATTGACAAACTAGGTTTTGATAGTTCAATAAGATCCAGAGGCAGGGAAGCACACTGTGTTGTGTTTCTCAAGGGACTGACCTAATGCTGATGCTCTTTAATATTTTCATCAGTACTCAGTGGGTATAAGGCAAATATGCCTGTTCATTATAGGAAAATACAGTAATGAAAATTTTCAACCCGGAGATAAGAAATTCCATAATATATGGTAGCTAGTTTTAACTTTCTCCAGCAAAAGAAAATAGATCTAGAAGAGTATATGAAAGATGGGCAGAGGAAGACACTAGTCTTTGACACATACTATCTTCTAGGATAAGGCAAAAAGAAGGTCATAGAGAGTTATGGTGGAGAGCACATAAATGATAGGGATCTCAGAAAAGGAGCTCTGTGTAGGTATAAAGATTAAGGCAACTAGTGGAAAAGGCTGAAAAGTCATTTACAAATATAACTGCAGGTCAAAATCTGATGGTGATATGTGACCCACAATCTAATATACCTGTTGGAAAAAAGTACAGTGAGGCGCAAATTGCAAAATATGCCTCAGGAGTGCGTTTAACGCAAGCACTCAGCAAAGAAGGTGAACTAATCGGCTAAAATGGATAGCATTCATCATGGCAATTTTTCCTCCGAGGGTAAGTAGTTAAGGAGTTGAATGTGGATGGAGGCTTGATGGATGCTACCCTGGTGCAAAAGCATATAAGATACTCAGAAATCAAGAACATTCAACAAAATGCAGTCTAAGAAGGCAAATGTTTTGTAACAAACCAAAAACCATGATAGAGGTCCCCAGGTGATCATGAGGAAATTGTGGGGCAATTGTGGGGATCCCAGAATGGATTATGTCATTTTTAGTCCCTGGGAAGAAAGAAGAGGTGAGAGAGCAAGAAATAGAGTTGGCTGAAGTGACAATTCCCCAGAACCCTGGAAAGAACATTGGAATGCTTTTACAAAAGTCCACATCTAGCCAGATCACAGAACCCTAATGACAAGTACTGAAAACTGTATGATTGTGTAGAAGTGCAATTTGGAAAGCCCTAAAATAAGAAAAGACACAAAAAGTAAAGAGGAAAACATTCTTCAATGAGTTAAGGCAACGAAGGAGGCTGAAGGAAAGAAAAACATGCTTTTCTAGCCAACCCTCTTGCTCCTCACCCCAACCCCTCTCATCATCCCTTGCAGGGCTACAACCAGATGACAACCAGGAAAAATTTGTAATAAAAGCGAATTCTGTGGACCTGAAAAGAACAAAATTTAGGGGTATTAGGAGCACACAGTTGTTAATCTTTATCTCATGTAGGTCTTAGCTTTTAGATTTCTTACTGAGTATTATTTGGGCACCTGTGAAGCTTTGAGAAGACAGGCTGTAACTTTTCTAATCCTAGTAATATCTTTTAAAATAAATTTATTTTTAAATTTCATAATACGTTAACACATGCTTATTATTAAAAATATAGAGAGAAGTATATAAAGCAAAATGTGGGAGTGTTCCTTCACATTGTCAATCCAAATCCCCTCTGGAGAGCTAGAGCTAATCAGTATTATCAGTTTGTAGTGTGTCCTCCCAGATCTGTTTCTGTATGTTTATACACACACACACACACACACACACACACGCACGCACGCACGCACACACATTTTTAAAAACTATATAGACTGGAGATTGGCTCATGTCAGTACATATAGTTCTGTCTCAATCCTTTTAACAACTGCATATCTCATAGTATTGATATGCCAGTTTATTTAGCCACTGGCCTAATTGATAGAAAATGAGATTGTTTTCCATCTTTTCTAGCATAAACAATGCTGTGATGAGCATCTTCATATGCACAAATTTGGGCACATATTGAGTATTTCTATAGGAGAGGAGACATTCCTAAAAGTGGAATTTCTTGGCATACACATTAGAAGTTTTGATAGAAGCTGCCAAATTGTCATCCAGAATTCCTGTTAAAATTTATTCTCAAGAGTATATGAGATTTCTTTCATCAGTGTTTTGTAGTTTTCTAAATACGAGTATTTTGCCTCCTTAGGTATTTTATTCTTTTTGTTGCAATCATAAATGGGATTGTTCCTTAATTTCTCTTTCTGATTTTTCACTGTTAGTGTATAGGAATGCCAGAGATTTCTGTGCATTAATTTTGTATCCTGCAACCTTATCAAATTCACTTATTAGTTCTAGTAGTTTTCTGGTGGCATTTTTAGGATTTTCTATGCATAGTATCATGTCATCTGCAAACAGTGACAGTTTTACTTCTTTGTTTCCAATTTGTATTCCTTTTGTTTCTTTCTCTTCTCTTAGTGCCATAGCTAGGAATCCCTATCAAACTACCAATGGCATTCTTCACAGAATTAGAACAAAAAATTTTACAATTTGTATGGAAACACAAAAGACCCTGAAGAGCCAAAGCAATACTGAGAAAGAAAAACGAAGCTGGATTAATCAGTCTCCCTGACTTCAAACTATACTACAAAGCTACAGTAATCAAGACAGTATGGTACTGCCACAAAAACAGAAATATAGATCAGTGGAACAGGATAGAAAGCCCAGAGATAAACCCACACACATATGGTCACCTAATTTATGACAAAAGAGGCAAGAAAATACAATGGAGAAAAGACAGCGTCTTCAATAAGTGGTGCTGGGAAAACTGGACAGCTATATGTAAAAGAATGAAATTAGAACACTCTCTAACACCACACACAAAAGTAAACTCTAAATGGATTAGAGACCTAAGTGTAAGACTGGACACTATAAAGCTTTTAAAGGAAAACATAGGAAAAACACTCTTTGACATAAACCACAGCAAGATCTTTTTTGACCCACATCCTAGAGTAATGAAAATAAAAATGAAAACAAACAAATGGGACCTAATGAAACTTAAAAGCTTTTGCGCAGCAAAGGAAGCCATAAACCAGATGAAACGGCAACACTCAGAATGGGAGAAAATATTTGCAAATGAAACATTGGACAAAAGATTAATCTCCAAAATATACAAACAGCTCATGGAGCTCAATATCAAAAAAAAATAATTAAAAAATGGGTCGAAGACCTAAATAGACATTTCACCAAAGAAGAAACACAGATGGCCAAGAAGCACATGAAAAGATGCTTAACATCACTAATTATTAGAGAAATGCAAATCAAAACTACAATGAGGTATCACCTCACACCGATCAGAATGGCCATTATTAAAAAATCTACAAACAATAAATGCTGGAGAGGGTGTGGTGAAAAGGGAACCCTCCTGCACTGTTGGTGGGAATGTAAATTGATACAGCCACTATGAAGAACAGTGTGGAGGTTCCTTAAAAAAACTACAAATAGAGCTACATATGACTCAGCAATCCCACTACTGGGCATATACCCTGAGAAAACCATAATTCAAAAAGAGGCATGTACCACAATATTCATTGCAGCACTATTTACAATAGCCAGGACATGGAAGCAACCTAAGTGTCCATCAACAGATGAATGGATAAAGAAGATGTGGCACATATATACAATGGAATATTACTCAGCCATAAAAAGAAACGAAATTGAGTTATTTGTAGTGAGGTGGATGGACCTAGAGTCTGTCATACAGACTGAAGTAAGTCAGAAAGGGAAAAACAAATACCATATGCTAACGCATATATATGGAATCTAAAAAAAAAAAAAGTGGTCATGAAGAACCCAGGGGCAAGATGGGAATAAAGACGCAGACCTACTAGAGAATGGACTTGAGAACACGGGGAGGGGGAAGGCTAAGCTGGGACAAAGTGAGAGAGTGGCATGGACTTATACATACTACCAAATGTGAAATAGATAGCTAGTGGGAAGCAGCCGCATAGCACAGGGAGATCAGCTCGGTGCTTTGTGACCATCTAGAGGGGTGGGATAGGGAGGGTGGGAGGGAGACACAAGAGGAAGGGGATATGGGGATATATGTATGCATATGGATGATTCACTTTGTTGTCCAATAGAAACTAACACAGCATTGTGAGGCAATTATACTCCAATAAAGATGTATAAAAAATAAAATAAAAGTAAAGTAAAAAGTAAAATTAAAAAAAAGAGTATATGAGAGTATCTCTTTCGCTATACCATCAACAACCCTGGATGTTATCTTTTTTCCCCTTTCTGAGAAGCAAAAATAATGCTATTTTTTTCATTTGGATCTGTATTTTCCTATTACCAGTACCTAGGGGCTTTTCATATGATAATTAGCCATTTATATTTTTTCTGTAAATTTCTTGTTCAAACATCCTTATTCATTTCGCTGTTGGCTTGTTTATCTTTTCCTTGTTGGTTTTATATTAGTTCTTTGTAATTATGTATATTAACCCTTTGTCATATATGGTATAGTTATTTTCTTCTAGACTTTCACTTGTCTTTTATTTTCTGTAATATCTTAAAATTATCTTTCTATAGGATTTTCTGTTTAGAAAACCAACAATTTTTCAAATTCTAGTATTAAATTGTCTTATTTTTGAATAGAATAAAATTGATACCATTTTACATTCTCTGTTATGTACAGATAGCTAATCTTTCTGACCAATGTATTATTAAAGCTGAGCCATACTTTACCTGTTGAGTTGTGAATTCTTTTCTAAAGCACTTAAAGGTAGCTTTCACTCACTTCAAAATCCTATATTTTATGACATTTTAGCCAGGCCCTCCAGGTCACATGCCTACCTTTAGGAATCATGCTGCTAATGGGTGCTATGAACCAATCTACCTTCGTCGAGCCCCAGACAGACGAGACAGCAACACATACTTGCATTAAGACTCTTAAGCCATCTTGAACTGCTGCTATTTCACTGTCCTGTACAGGACTTAAGTGGCATAAAGTAAATGAAACTCTTCATCCAGGCCTCAAGAGAAAAGTATATGGTTAGAGGGGCCAAAACTCTGTGTCCCATTCCACCCCACAACCCATCAAGCACGTCCAATGGCAACAGAATCTGTTGTATAAAATGTGCCAATTTATGCCACAGTTTATTAGCTTGCCATGTAACTGAAAAAAGCAAAGAACTCATGATTAGCTGACAGATTTACAGACTGCATACCCACTACTCATCACTACAATTTCAGAGCCAAGCATGGCTGTAAATAGGTTTTCTTCATTTTCAAACACTGCAGATAATATTTGGTAAAACATTCAAATTCCCTGGCTCCCTTCCACATTTGCTATCTTCCCAATGCTTAGGCCCCATATGGAAAGACAAAAAAAGCTGAATATTTAGAGGGCCTTTATCCCCAGCCCCCTCCCCTGTGTACACAATGTACACAGTCATTGCACCATCTTGTGGCCATGCCTATAAACTGCACATTCCTTGCTAGTAGGCAACCTGCCAAGATCCTCTCTGCTGAAACCTTGCAAAACATCCATCACCATCTTGTCTTCTTTTTTTCTCTTTACAGCCACCAAACTGGAAAGGAAAGTCTGTGCTAGCAAGGCTTACCCACTGTGTTTCCTAAGTCCTTCTCTCTCTCTCTCTGGCCTGTCAGGACGGCCTCAACGCCTCAATCAGCTCTAACAGCTCAATCAGAAATCCTGAAAGTCAGAAAAGTGACTTCCAGAATAAATTCTTCACAAAGGTACTGTTTCTTTCAATCACCAATATCACCTACCCATAGACATAGCAGGTCTATGTTTGATTTTTAAACAACTCCCCTATAATCCTGCATAGCCTCTGAAGAACTATTAAGAGGCAGAAGAACCCAAGGAAGAGTCCTCATTAAAAACAACAGCGACAAATCAAAAAAATCAGCTTAAACACTGCAGAAGAAAATCACCTGTCAGCTCCATAAGATGGTGTTTCTCTGAGGGCTGTGACGATATGACATATTTAAAGGAGTAACAATGTTTGGTTCAAAGTACACTGAGTCAAACAGGGAAGTCTGACACACTCAAGCAGGGTTGAAGGATACAGGTTATATTTTTCTACTGTGAAGGAGTAAGGAGCATTTGATTACTGGCTCTAAAGTATGGGGGTTGAGTCAAAGCCACTGTGTTGGCTTTGTAATGAACCCACTTGCCTAGGCCAAGCTACATTTCCCAGTACTCCCTTTCCCGGATGTTTCAGCTAGAGTGGTCCCCAAGACAGATTCAGAAAGGAAGCAGCAACCATGTTGCACACCTTGTCGCTTATCTGCTGGCTCACCTTGTTGCTGTAAGGATGCGACTGGGCCTGCAACTGTTCCATCTTTCCCTGTATCCTCCTTCAGCTTCTCCAACTTCTGGACCGGGTATGCATGTGTTTAGCTTTGTGACAAAGTGTCCTGGCCTCTTCAGGACAGCCATGCTATCAAGGTCAAGGCAACAAGTACTGGCATGGGTTTCAATCCATCCTCATGAGTTCCACCACATTCTTGCTTTCCTCCACTTTACATCCATCTTTCCTTCCCAACTGCCTGCCCTGTGGACTTTAAGCTTCAGCATCAGACATAAAGATAAGTACGTTACTAAGATGACCGAACCAGCTCCCACAACTGTGTCTTGCCAAATTCCTAAAACAAATCTCTTTATAGATAGATAGATATCCTTGTGGTTCTGCTTCTCTGATTTAACCTCTGACTGATAGAGCCACATTACGGATGGACCACACACAAGGAAACTCACTACACCACGAACGGCCCTTGAACTTAAGTGAAGCTTTTCCAAGAATATAATTCAATGAAGAAAGCCCCAATACATTTCCTCACAGGAAAAAATCTAATCCAATCACACAGGGCAAGTCAATAATAGGAGACAGAAGATGCCTAAAAAAGCACACTTTTACCCTAAAGAATATATTTACGGTTCAGTAAGGGAGATAAGGCAGGCACACAAAAAATAAAATTCAAGGCAGTATGTGATAAGCTCTGGAAGAGAGGTTCAAAGTGTTGTCAGATTATCTTCCTGACCAAGGATCCACTATCAAACTGTATATAGAAATGACCACAAACATCCTACTGCATCATCTCTAAGGATATGCCTACGGTTCTCAAGTTTTCCAAAGGGTATATAAATCAAAGAGAACAACATCCTATCAAGTCACATAAAAGCTCATTTATCGCTGGAAGAGAGCTCTTAGAGAGGAGTTCCCAGGTTGGGAGGCTGCCCAAGGCCAGGGACCAGGATGCTGGGTCATGTGCATTGGGGCCTGTTAAGAACTCAGTGAATGGCTGAGTTGGGGCAGCACCCCCTGCTATAAGCAGCCGCCATATTCTCAAGAACTAGCAGCTCAAGGACTGATGTTAGACCGCTGATGGTCAAGGGCTGCCTGGAGAGGAAAATCCAAGATAGAGAACATAGAGATCAGGATTGTTCTTTCCATTACAAGTGACCCTTCATGATAATAGCCTTTGCAGCAGAATTCATTTCAATATCCCTCAGTCATTAATTAATTCATCAACAAATACGTATTGAGTACCTAAAATATGCTCCCTTTCTCCTCTGACGCACTGCCTCTGTGCAACTAGCTCCGTCTCATCCTTCATGTTGCAGTTTAAATGTCACCTCCCAAAGTAGTCTTCCTTGTTCACCCTGAATATTTCTTCTTTGTTACCCTTTATCACTTTCCTCTATACATTTCCTTCATGGCATTTAGCATGGTCCAGCATAATAATTGACTTGTAAACTATTTTGATTAGTATCAGTCTCCAATGCTAGACTGTAAGCTCCCCAAGAGCGGGGCGGTCATATCTCTTCCATTTATATCTGAATATCCTAGATGAGCACACACCCGGGCATATAGTAGGTTAAATATTTGTTGAATGAATGACTACCAGGGCACTGGACCTATGAAAATGACTGGGACAGGCCATACCCATGCTTTCCTGGGGCTCACAGCCCATCAGAGGAGGGAAATGGGCAACCAGAAGAATGAATGGTAGAAATGGCCTCAGACAGCTTAACTCATCACCTCTTAAAGATACTCTTACCCCTATCAAGTTTGTGAAGTGCATATAAATCAAAGAGGACAAGGTCCTATGCATTCATGCAAAAGACTATTTGCTATTCTGGGATGAGTGCTGGGATGGGGGTTGACATGGAGGCTGGGGGGAGCACAGGAGAGAGATGACTAAATCCAGGTAGAGGGGGTCAGGGAAGACTTGCCAGAAGTGGTGACATCGAAGCAGAGTCTGAAAGAGGAGCAGAGATTACCTGTGCTAAGAGGGTGCCTTTATGTGTGTGCGTTATTGGGTGGGGGAACATGCGACAGTGATAGAGAAGGCAAGAGTGAGGGGGATACGGAATAGCATTTAAGGCAGAGAGAACAGCATGTGTAAAATGCCTCTAGGTGAAATGAGAGATGATGGGAGAACTCAAATAGCTCCTCTTGGCTGCTGCCTGGAGTGTGAGGGGCAGGTGTTAACACAGGCAAGTGCCAGATCCTGAAAGGCCTTGAATGCCAGACTAAAGATCTTAGAACGACACTCCAAGATAGTCGCTGAGTGGGCTTTATTTACAACTGTATCATTTTGTTGGTTATATGCAACCAGGGATTAAAATTAAATGCATGAAGTAATGCTAAAATTTAGTACTAATACTAAAGATAATCATAGTTTTCAGGACAAAAACTGGAACTTATGGACTGACAATGGATTAGAATAATAGAAATCATGATCATCACGGAAAATGCACAGCCCGCGGCTGATGTGTTCATTGCCTGTACTAGAGTCAACACACAGCGAATTCTGAGTACAGAGCCAAGTACACTTTGCGCATCTGCTAAATAGTGATTCCCAGCATTGTTGAGGATAGCCATTGTTCTTATCTATCCAAAAAAGGTAACTGCCAAATTTACACAGATATTACTATGTCCAACAAAGTACCCAGTAGGTGTAAAATACAATACTGGACCCCATGAGGGGAGAATAAGAGAAAAATAGAAAGAAAAAAATATATAGAAATCTAGTTTCTGCAGGGATTTGGGGAAATATTTCCTTTTAGTGATAGTGAATTCAATTACTGGGTAACTCAGCAGAATTCAATGAATGGTTGGGGTGGGGGAAGAATGTAAAACATTACCAAGAAACACAGTGTAGGTGTTCCATTAAAAGTTTCTGAATGAATAAAACATATTAGTCCAAAATAATAAATTGCTTCAGTGCTAGAAATGTTTACCCGTATTAATCCAATCAAACTGCAAAGAACCAGAATTCTGTTCTAAAATGCTTTGCATGTTTTAACTCATTTAATTATTACCACAAATCTATGGAGTAAGTACTATTATAATTTCAATTTTAGAAATGAGGAAAGTTAGGCTCGGAAAGATGAAGTCATTTACCCTAGGTCACACAGCTAGTAAGCCAAGGCTTATTAGGGTTCATTAAACTCTGTTAAGATGGCAATCAGCCGAAATAAGATTTTCTATAGAGCCTGTTAGAATCTATGATATCTCAAAAACTTCCATTCAAATTCATTTTGCAAGTCCGATGCCTGGGACAAGAACTTTAGCCTGAAGCAAAGGTTCAAGCTCAAGTCAGGTGGCATTCAATGATGAGCATGGGCAGAGAGTGGGGGTCAGATTATAGAGAGCTTTGTGTATTTAGCTGATGAGTGCGGACTTCCATCTGAGGACGGTGCAGAGCTCCCAGCACTTTCTGAGAAGGGCAGTGCGGTGATCAGACATACGATTTTGGACAGTAGCTCTCCAATGGACCTGCGCATCTTAGAATCTCCTTACGGTCATTTTAGAATCTCACCCAAAAAGGCAGGATCTCTCGCTTTGTACCAGAGATTCTGATTCAGAACCTCTGCAGTGGGGCCCAGGGAATCTGCGTCTTTAAACAAACACATCAGGGAAGCTCCTGAGGCCACAGGTCCGTGGATTAGGTCTTGAGATGCAGTTTTAGGAAGATGAGTGTGGTGGTCAAGAAAGAGGCTGAGGGCAGGAGAATAGTTAAGAAGGTATTGTGACCATTCAGGTGGGTTACATAGAAACCTGACCTTGAGTGGGAGCGCTGGTAAATCAAAACAATGACCGCCTTGTCAAGTTCCCTGGAGTTTGGGGGAAGCATGTTTCCAACAGCGACGGATGCTGAAGAGCATTGGGTAACTACTGATGACTGTTTAGGTCAAACTCATTCTTGATAAGTCCTGTTCATCTTAACAAGTCAGTGCTGAGGCCCCTTACTTAACCTTCCTTCCTACCTGTTCACTTTTGCAAAGCCTAAATCTGCCTCTTGGGTCAAATTCACGAAGTCTTTGCCACGTAATCCCAAGGCCCTTGATGGACGCATGGTCCTGCTCTAGCTAGTTTCAGGGACAGAAGACCTTTTTCGGGCCTGAGAGAAAACACCACTCTTGTGTTTGAATTAACCTCTCTTGTGTTTCCTTGAGAAAGCTGGTGAGGTCGGGCTCCAGTTGACTGATTAGGGCCTATCAAGCTATGGTTAAAGCACTCTCTGCTAAGACTTGACAATTCCTTTCAGGTCCTCCTAAGTCACATGAAATCCAGTAGAGTATTTTTAAGTCACAAAAACTGTTAAACTTTTCTTAGGCCCAGTTAGGCATCAGTAAATCTTACTGAGCTTTGTGAAGTCACAAGATTTAACCAGGCACAATGAGAATAGAATTTACACAATTTAGTGAGACTTGATGAGGTTTATTGAACCTTATCCTGCCCTTCAGGCAATAAGATCAAAATTTTAAAATTCAAATGAGAGGGAAGCAAACTATTCTATTTCTTTTCTTTTTTTAAAAGTGAAGTGAACTACCTGAATTTACAAGACTTGTGTGTCCCCTTCCCTGAGGGCCCTTCGTGACTGCTAACGTGATAAACTAGGAGGTGCTTTTAATGGGTTACTCTCCTTCCTCTCTCCTAGGTGGCATAGATGCATTTTAATAGGGTCTTCTGCACAGGCTGCTTTCACCCAGAGTAGAGACTTGGAGTGTGGGAATTCCAAGCACCCACCCAGACCGGTGAGGGAGGCAGCTAGATCTTTGGGGCCCTCTGGGATCTCACTGTGAAGACAGGCCCATACTCTGACAATGTTGGGTGGGGAGGTGGGTGGGAAAGGAAGGGGCCTGCTGGTGAGTCATCTTTGGTAAGTGCACTAAAGTAGGTCCCCAATCAGCCAGGGACATCATGCATTTTCACTGCTGGAGGGAGTATGGGTGACTCACTTGGCACTTTGTGGATTAGATCTTTCAGGAGATCTGTCACTGGCTACATTCAAAACTCAGAAGTAAACCTTAGGGTAGGTCTTTTATACATTTAATTATGTAACCTTTGTTATATATATATATTTTTTTTAATTAGAAAAGTTTTTTTTTAATCACAACAGGACATATACTACTTTTGGCTTATTTTCTTGCCAGCACTTTCAATTCTTCATCTCAGAGTCAGTCTTTAGCTATCAAAGACACAGGCATCCATCAGACATCTAGGTTTCAAACTCGTAGCAATAATAATGATAGTGTCATCAAATACGTATTAAGCTTATTTTATGTCAGGCACTGTTCTAAGTGCTTTACAAATATGAACTCATTTAATTCTCACAACGACCCTCTGAAGTTGGAGCTATTATTTTCTCCATTTACAGGGGAGGAAACTGGGGCATGGAAGGGTTAGTGACTTCCCCAAGGTCACAGACCTGGTAAATAGTGGGGCTGGGATTCAAACCCAGGCAGTATGGATCCAGAGCCAACATTCTCAACCTGTAACATCAGCAGTAATCAGTTTGGGGGCTTAGGGGCTTAGGGTCAACCATCCACTATATTCCTATTTTGGAAGGAAAACCAGGATACATTGTTGAGCTTAAAAAAATGGAAACTGAGTAACATTGAAAACTATATGGTTTCATTTTTGTTATCAATATTATATGTGTGTGGGGAGAGAGAAGGGGGGATTAGATTTGAATGTGAAAAGGACAAGGAGGTCTGGAAGAAATCATATAATTATACTAGTTACTTTGGGGGAGTGAGAATTGTGTAGGTAATTGGTCATTTCATTTTTTATTTACATGTTTCTATATCATTTGCAGTTTTTACAACCATGTAATCAAACACACACACACACACACACACACACACACACACTGAAGAACGAATTAAGCTTTTAACTATACTCTCTGGCACAGCATTTGGTTTAGATTTCCTTAATCCTTTGAGGAAAGATCAGATTCTTCCCTGTTCTTAGGCCTAATGTGGTGCATTTCATATAATAGTAGGTACCCCATAAACGTTGGTGTGTTGTTGGTTTATTGGGAAGTGTGTTGTTTGAATCACACCCTTCTGTTCTCTCTGACTCTGGAATCATTATAAACTCTGCCAAGATTTTACTATTTGGGAAATTTTGATTGGCTCTCTAGCTCAGAGGTTGACCACTTTTTTTCTCTCAAGGGCGAGAAAATAAATATTTTAGGTTTTCGGGCCATTAGATGTATGTTGCAACTGCTCCTGCCTCTGGGGTATGAGAACAGCCAGAGGAAATATGCAAAGAAAAGGGCATGGCCGTGTTCTAATACACTGTTATTTACAAAAGCAGGTGGAGAGCCACATTTGGCCCCAGGTCTGTCCTTTTGGGACCCCTGCTCAAACAGTGTCACTTGCACTGACAAACAGCTGATTTGCTTTGTCCTCAAGATAGTTTTCTCCTGCAGTTCTAAAGGCTAGTTCTGAAGGTCTGATTGATGTGTTATAAATTTACTTTAGGATTTTTGAGGTCTTGATCTAATTCCTTTGATGTTTAAAACTGTCAACTCACTTCACTTTGGCCATTTGAGAGATTAGGATTGCCTTATTCCACAATCCCATGGGGTTATATTTGGAGTCAGCATAGCTGTGTCTTGTTAGACTCTTTAGAAAACACCTGGGCTTTGTTTATTTGCTTGGTTTAATCCCTAGTGAAGACAAGAGAGCAGTACTCCTCAGCACAGGGCAAGAAAGCTGGGAGTTGCATATCACCAGCCTGGACTACAATGTTGGTCTCTTCTGTGTCTCAGGCATGGGGAGAATGCAGTTGTCTAAAGCCTGTCCTGTGATGTTTTATGGCTCTTTTGGGCTACCTCAGTAGACCCTTTGCTCAGCTTCTGTGTCCAGAAGGATAGGGCAGGTTTTCAACATTTTCCGCACTTCAGTAAGTACTCTCCAAGAGTAGCCTCCTGGAGGGTAAAGGGAAATAATCTTTATTTCCTAAATATTTCAAGTTCTTGACCTCTACATTCCTGTTCACAGTTCCTCCCAAGGGGAAGCCATGGGACCCTTTTGCAGTCAGGACCTTTGACCACCCGATTATTGCTCAATGAACAGTTGATGGGCAGAATTTTTAAAGTATGAATAGCTTGCAGGCTGAGTATAGTTAAACCCCCCAAATTTTGTAGCTTTCTTCCCTCTAATCCTATGAACTGACATCTAAATTCTCTTTTCAAAAGGGCAAGAACAAATCATCCCCATCCATAGTCCTAACCATAAGTTTGTTTGGAAAGATATGTACATTGAATAAAATTAGAGCATATTGTCTTCATAACTTTAAAAGCCAATACTTTAATGCTCACCTTTAACGTCTATCCTAGACAGAGGGGATAGATTAAAAAATAAAAGTGCTATTTTTCTTTTCAACATGTGCTTAGATGTGCGAGTATCTCCTTTAATAATTTTTAAATTAAAACACTCACATATTTCATTTGCATAGCATAATGGACTGAATATTTGTCTCCACCAAATTCATATGTTGAAACTCTAATCCCAGTGTGATGGTATGTGGAGGTGTGGTCTTTGGGAGGTGATTAGGTCATGAGGGCAGAGCCCTCATGAATGGGATTAGTGCCCTTATAAGAAAAAGCCAGAGAGTTAGCTAGCTACTTTCTGTGATATGAGGACACAGCAAGAAGACAGACTTCTGCAACTGAGAAGAGGGCCCTCATCAGAACCCGACCATACTGGCCACCTGAGCTCAGACTTTCAGCCTCCAGAACTGTAGGAAATAAGTTTCTGTTGTTGATAAGCCACCCAGTTTATGGTATTTCGTTATAGCAGCCCAAGCTGACTAAAATGCACACTCAACTTTGTCTTTCATTGACAACTTTGTTTTATTCAAAGGAGGACACACTGCGGGCTCCCAGAAGGAGGCACCCAAAATTAAGGCCATTTGGGTGTACTAGATTAGAATGGCTCATCTCATTTCCATACCTGGTGGCTGAGAGGACAAAAAGAAACTCCTTGAGAAAAGAAAATTCTCTCTGTGATGTCATAATGTCTAGTGGCTGCAAACCTTGAAATCATGAAATTACTCAGAGCCTGTAATTTAAAGTTTATTTCATATCTATTGTTAAATTACACAAAAATCAGTGAATGGTTTGTAAAGCTACACCACTGGAAAGATGTTTACAGTCAAAATCATGGGATTTACATGATGGTGACCAAAATGTATATTTATAACGTCCCCTATATACAATAAATCAGTATAGACAGAGAAAATGCACTTAATCTCTGCAAACCATGCACACCACAGCAATAACACAAAATATTTTTTTCTGTAACAAGCTTTTCCACTGGCTCGGGCTTCAACCTGCTTTCCAGCAGTACCTATCAGTTTTAAGAGCAAACAATATCAATCAAAACAAAACAAAATTGAAATACCACAGTGATCTACAGAATCATTAGTTTAAAAACACAAAGTACACAAAATAGTTTCACTCTAAAACAGTTTGACTTCAAGATGTTTTGGATTTTGAAAATTTTTTTCCTTTCAGTTTTCCAGTTCTCAGATTCCCAGGACTGCGATACTGTCGGACAAAACAAAATTTAGATCTACTGATACAAGTGCAGAGTCAAGAACATTTATTTTTTAACCAAGTACTCAGCTTCTTGTCCAGCTTGTGGCCTTATTATTACAGATGAAACTAGATCATGCAAATGAGCAGATTGTACAAGATGTGACTTTATGGTCACACTTCTAAGCATGTCCCTCGTGAAAACATAAATGCCACTTCCAGTTGCCTTTTTGATTGACAGCCAGGGGCTTAGCATAAGTCCTTATGAAAGGATAGCAAAACCCGTAAAATGGAAACTGCCCAGAATCAGGATGCCTGCTTGCACGGTGGGTTACATCCTTCCTTGTGCCCTGCGCAATTCGCAGTTGATACCCTAAAAGTATTTCTGCACAGACTTCCAATACCAAATCACTTTCTTCAATCCATATGCTTCTGATGTTTAACCTCAATGCAGAACACTCCTGCCTTTTGTTTTCTCAAAACAAAACCTGGTACACGGTTCACCCAAAGTATGGAGGTAAAGCTTTTGGTGTTACTGAATAATGCTGACTATCCTAGTGCTTCTTCTAGCCTTGTTTTTTCTCTTGTAATTGTCTATACTCTGTCAACATGAAAAAGAACTAATGGGCTAGAAAATAGCCAGCCCAACTGGAAACATTACAATAAAAATGCACAAAAAGTAAATAACAATTCATTCACATTCAGGTTTAATTCTATCTGATCAAGAATAATAACTTGAGCAATATTTTAAGACACATTATCCTGTTCAAGAGTTTCTTGATAAGGACCTCACTACACAAACATTGATAAGACAATTCTACAGAAAGAAAGTCCCGACTTTAATCCAGGATTATATTATCACAATGAATTCAGCAACACACCATTTAGATGATGAAGAAAGATTCTAAAACGGGTTAGTTTGGAATGAGCACAACTAGGAGAAGCTTTAAAATGAATGAGAAGCAGTGCCAAAAAGAGTCCAGAATTGTTGAAATTACAGTGCCCAGAAATCATCTGGAAATTAGATCTTTGCATTGGTACTCCATTTGGAAAAAGTGTTTTATTTAATATGAGATACACCCTGTTTAAAACCTTTAAATAGTAGAAGGCAGAAAAAGTTTAAAATTTTAAACATCTCTGAAATAACAAGATATGAGTCCCGTTCTACTCGAAAGCCAATATTTTTACATAAAACTACCCATGTTTGGGAGAGAAGTTTTTCATTTTCTACAGTTTGGTAAACTCTACCATCAGTTCTTATTCTTTTAAAATAGATTCCTTGTTAAAATCAGAAGAAAATGAACAGGTTCGTGTTTAATTTTAGTTTCTTTTGTGTTATATTCATGCTTACCCCTGGAAAAAAATGTTTGCTTCCAAGACTGGGTTTCAACAGTGTATCATGAATAATGTAAAGTCCATTTCTTAGCTGTAAGTTAAACGGCCACATTTTATGTTTTCATTTTGTCTCTATGACTAATTTAAGAACTTCTGAAAATATCTAAACAGCAATTTCTGATGAGTCTGGTTTGCCTTTTGGATTTTATAAATTCCCCACAAACAAAAAAGAAAAAAAAGACAATTTAATTACATATTGAAATTTGTTTTACCCACGCACAGTAGAACACTGAATTGAAAGGCAACTGTAAAGGCAACATCTTAACTTTTGTAACTTCCAAACTTAAGGAAGCAGGATGTGTTTGGACACTCTCATGTTTGAAGACTTGCCCTATTTTGACTGGCGCTTTGGGAGAAGTGTGCAAAAGCCTTTGGGAGCCATTTAGCGCCATTTCTCTACACTGCCTATGTAGTCATGGGTGTCATTGCTGGTGTTGCCATCGCTCTGCTCTTGGCCAGGGCTCTGCTTCTGGCTTTCCCGATTCTCCTTCGGGCTCGGATTCTGACCCGAGCTCTGAGTCAGATTCTGAATCAGATTCTGAATCAGATTCTGAGTCACATTCTGACTGGCATTTAGGTTTGGGGTCTGACTCGGATT
Source organism: Aethalodelphis obliquidens (assembly GCF_003676395.1). Taxonomy (NCBI): domain Eukaryota; kingdom Metazoa; phylum Chordata; class Mammalia; order Artiodactyla; family Delphinidae; genus Aethalodelphis; species Aethalodelphis obliquidens. The sequence goes on along the minus strand of NW_020838059.1, from coordinate 378,342 downwards.
CTGACTCGGATTCTGGCTCTGGCCCTGACTCTGGCTCTGGAAATGGGTCTGAAGGAACCTTCCCTTCAGAAATTTGCGTTGTTCCTGACGCTTCTGCCTAGCTTCCTGATGCTCTTTCTGCCTCATAAACTGATACCTTTGCAAAAAGAGATCCTTTGCATAGCTGTACAATTCCATATCCAGAAAATTCAGTCCCTCAATACGCTTTTGGATTTCCTCATTGATCTCTACGCTAGAGGCCCTAGTGGTGTTATATTGGGTAAACGGCGAAATAAAGTTCATGTTGAAGGTTTTCTCAAACAGATACTGGGTCTTCCGCTGAAACTCGGTGAGGCCGAAGAACGCCATGTGCTTCAGATTCGATTTGGCGCTTTCCAGGAGGACCTTGTTCCTCTGCTTTTCGGGCATGACCGACAGGTTGTAGCAGCCTACGAGGGTCAGGTCAGAAAGCATGCGCACCTGGCGGTTGTTGGCTAGGTTATAGGGACAGTCCATGAACTCTTTCAGGGGGCAGCCAGACCAGTCGTCTCCAGTGTAGCAGCTGGGCAGCTCTTCGGAGGTTGGGGGCCTTCCATCGCAGACATGTAGGGACGCTTTCCATGTCGCCCCTCTCTGGACATGCCTCCACTCACTCAGGTACCGGGACACTGGGTCACGGAGGATGGTGATGTAGTGGAAGTTCCTATGGACAAAGCACAAAGGCCAACGGTCAGGGATTCAGGTGACATAAGTGGAGTCCGGGAGGTGCATGGCATATGTGATGTTCACTGGTCAGGAAGGAAGGCAAAAGGGAAATGATGGCGATCTGGTGGCAGTTGTCCTGTGAACTGTGCTATCGTCCCCTCTCTGAGTCCCACTAGCCAGTCCAGAGAGCTCATTTTTCACCCAATTCACTGGTACTGCAGCTAAAGCACTATATCCGCGGAAACTCCCCTCCCCTCCCCTCCTTTCCCTGCTTTTCTCTCTCTCCAACCAATGACAAAGTCCTCCCAATGACCTCATTTATTTCATACTCCCCACCCCCAAACCCCCATTAACTGATCGTGAAACGGAGACTCAGTGGAAACACGTGATTTCACTGAAGTGATACGAAGTTGACAAGTGAGTTCAAGTTCTAATCTTTCTTACTAAATACACAAAAGCATTTTTCTAATATCTAGCCTAATCGGGATATCTTATTAAAGAACAAAACTTCATTGAAAGAGTGTGTGATATGATGCTTTTGATTCTGGCTGTTGTCATAACATCATGGCTCCTACGTGATGGCAGTGGAATGTGGAGATACGCAGCGCAGCCGGGGGACCTCCAGAAATGGACATTGTGGTTAGTCACTGACTGAAATAGATATGGTAGCTGCCAATGGCATATATATAAGCTACTACCTTGGTTTCAGCCTTTGCTCATGTGCTAATATTCCCAGCAGAGGCAAGTTAACTCTATCAGCTCCAAAATGCCCCTTTTCTTTACCCACAGAAAGGACACCCTGATGTCAGCATGTGTGGAGGCTTTGCTGTGTGGCTGTCTTCAATTTAAAGCTGCAAACTGATCAAGTTCTTTGCTCAAATAGCAGACTAGGAAACGTTGAAACCACACACCCACACACACCCATACATAGCAGGTGCACGCACACACGTGCACACACACACACACACACCCCGCCGCACACACACCCCCCCAGAAGCATCCCAGCTTATAATGTGATCAGGGAAAAGCAACTCAGCAGTTGTGCTTTCATAATAAATGAGCTTCCACTCAGGTTCAGTGGATAAAGGACGAGGTCGTGGATGAGCCGGCCTATCGTGGAAGGAAGACAACAATAAACGCTGAATATTAACATTTAGTTTCTGCAAAGAAGCCTGGGGAATGGCTTGCAGCTTCTCTGAAGTTTATTCATTCCCATCTGAGGGATGGTGGTTCTCTGAGTCTGGTGGCTGATATCCTCTGAGCAGACTCTCCTCCTACGTCTTGGGCTTTGAGCAACGAAGGCACCTTGGGATCTATATCCCGTGTGCCTGTTCTGTGCATGGTGTTTCCTCTGCCTGGCGTGACCTTCCTTCTTTAACTGAAAATTCTAGGCATCCTTCGAGTTCCAGTCCAAGTACTATCTCTCCTCTGAGAAAATGTATCCCACCCCTTGCTGCCGGCCATCACCTCTTCCTCAGTGTCACTTCCACACTTGAACCTTTGTGAAAACACTTTTGATACTGAATTGCAATCAGTTGTTTGTATTTCTGCTTAAACTAGGTTTTCCAGGGCAGGGGATTTAGGCATTCTTCTCCAACTCTTATCTCGTCCATTTCAGCTTTGTACCAGGCACAAAGCAGAATCTTCATAACTCCTTTAATTACTTCTTTAATGAACTATCTCGGGAAGAGGGGGGAAAGAGTTTGGAACTGGGAAGGCCATGCCTCATTATATTAAAAACTCTGGAGAATCTAAGTGTCTGGCAAAAATTATAGAAAATTTTAAAAATCACCTTCTATGATTTTCTGGCATAAACAAGCATGGGGCACAGGAGAAGCATTGGGGAGTAAGGCCGGAGAGGGGGCCAAGATGACCTTCACCTCTCTCAGTGCTTTTCCTGGGACCTGACTTTGCTGGTGCCACTCAAATTCATCTCTGTAGAGACCCACTGCTAACGAGTAGCAGCTTTTGTTCCCCAGTAGCCTCCTTGACCAACAAAGGTGACTGCTGTTCCCATGGGCTCTGCCCTTCCACTCCTAGCTTTGGTATTCATTCATTCATTCCTTCAGTACGGATTTATCAAGCCTTTATGCTAGGCCTGAGGCCATAGCTTTGTGGCAATTAGTCTGCTTATTTGGAAAAAAAAAGACATTTATGAAGTGCAGTGACACATTTGGATTAGTCTTTCAACCAGCTTTTCCAGGCATGCATCATAAATGGGTGTTTTAAACCCCCATGATGGAGTCACCTTCATGCTCAGCTGACAGTCCTCTGCTTTACTGGTTTAAGCCTACAGTGACATCTTCTGGTAAATTCTAGAGTGCACACCTGTGCAAGCCTGCGGCTCTCCTACCTAAAATCTCTCCCTTGTCCTTCAGAGTAGACAGATGGCAACCAGCAGGGTTAGTGTCTGGACCAAAGCACCATCCCCATGTGGAGAGAGAGAGAGGCAGCACAGGAAGGCAGAGGCAGACATTCACAGACGCTCTCATGTTATGGATGCGCGACTCCTCCCAGATGAAGGTCTCCTAGTGCCGTTATGAGAGGAGAGCCGTCCAAGGTGCGCAGCCTCGGTCTCCACACTGTAGGGATTATCACAGCAGCAGAGAAATTAGAGGCGTCTACACGCGTGCACGCACACGTGCTAGTGATGAGAGCTACCCTCCTCAGATGCCAATAGCTCTGGAGAGTCAGTGATTGCCAGCAGCCCCCTTCCTCCAGGGAAGATAGGCCCAGGGTGCCAGACTGCCTCAACTGGAAACACTTGATGCTGCTTGGAAAAAGATCCCCTGGATGAAAAGGAAGATCCGCTGAAGGGTGGGTCTCCAAGACTGTCCAGTGGCCTCCCAAATGGCATAGTGTGTTGGAGGTGGGAAGGCAGGTGAGAATAACCCCTGGAAGGTTTTGTTGGGCAAAGGATCGAGGATGCTCATTATTCTGAGTGAAGAGCTGTCAGGGAAATGTCAGAGAAGCCGTCTCCCCACCCAGAGCAACTGAGGATATGAAAGCCCAAGCCAATGGCGCAATGAGTGGAGAGGCAAATAGGCACAGAAACATGGGTGGCACTCTTCCAGAGCTCAGTTCTGTTCAAGCACCTGTGTGCCTGGCACTGAGAGAGGTCCTGGGGATGCCTAGAGGGCTAAGACTCGGGGCCCCTAGCGGAGCATTCCATTCTAATGTGCTATTAATGACTGGAGCAGGGACAAGGCACAAAGAAAGCACCTTGCAGTGATTCTCAGCCTAGTCTAATGATAGAGGAAGAGTTTCCGTAGCTTTATTTTGAAAAACAAGGAAGAATTAGATGAGGCAAAAAGAGCAGAATGGAGTATGAGGCAGAAAGGTCAGCATGAGCAAAGGCACAGAGGCATAAACTAGCCTGCTGTGTGTGGAGGAAGGGCACAGGAAACATCTTACTGGGAATTACGGGCCAGTGACCGGAATGGAGGATGGAGAGGTAGTTACGGACCGGGTCGTGGAAGGCCTCAGATGCCACATTAAAGAAGTTAGATTTCTGGGAATTCCCTGGTGGTCCGGTGGTTAGGACTCCACGCTTTCACTGCCGAGGGCCTGGGTTCAATCCCTGGTCAGGGAACTAAGATCCCGCAAGCCACGTGGCATGGCCAAAAAGGAAAAAGAAAAGAATTAGACTTCTGAAGGCAACAGGGAGGCCTTTTTAAAGGGTTTTAGGCAAGGGAGTAACATGATAAGGTCTGTGTTTTAGAAAGATCACTGTATATGGTGTGTGGAATTGGGGAAATGGGTTGAGGTTACTATAGAAAACAAGACAGAAGAAGAGGGAGCAGACTAGAGAGATTTAAGAGGTCAAAGTAACAAGACTTAGTGACAAAATGAATATAGGGGAGAGAGAGAAGGAGGGGTAAGGAGGCCTCCCAGGTCTCTGGCTGAATGGACAGATAGAGCCTCAGACAGTGATCTGGGCTTCGGATGTGGAGTTGTCAGCAAAACGTGCTAGTTTCAGACCTTGAGGACTTACTTAGGATCGGTTTTTAATTCCACAAGTGTGGCTTCAGGTATTTGAAGACAGCATTCCAGTACCCCGAGGTTTCTTTTCTTCATGCTAAATATGGTTTTCAACTGTTCTCTCCACTGCTTCAGGTCCCCTCACTATCCTTTTGTTTGCCTCTGAATATATTCCACTTTATTGGAACATGCCCTCTAGGCACAGTCTGACAAGGAACAAGTAGGGACAGTCTATCTCCCCCCTCATTCTTGACACCATTTCTCTTCACGTGGCCTCATCAGCCTTTCTGGCAGACGTGCCACAGCACTGACACGCTGTCAACGACCTTCTTGCATTCTTTTACACACAGGCCATTTGGAAACCCAATCTCCTTTGTCCAGAACCGATGCAGTTTGTTTGTGGCCCTGTTTAACTTCTTCTTGGTAGAGGAAGTCTAAGCCTGTCAAAACGCATCTGGATTCTGATCATATCGCCCAATATCTTCACCATATCTTCTTCTTTTCTTCTGGCAATGCCTGGATCCAGGCATTGATTAAAACAGAACAAGATGCAGGTGAGAGCAGATCTTTGATAGCTGCTGGAAATCTCCCTTCGAGTTGACATAAACCGGAAGGGTGCTGCTGAATGGTCTGATTTAATTTTAAACGAGTGAGCCAAGCTCAGCCACAGAAAAATCACACTCAGCCTGTTTCAGTTAGTATGTTTCAGTTAGTATGTTTCAGTTAGTATGTTTCAGTTAGTAGTGACTGGACAGGAATATCTTGTGACCAACCATGTCACTTCATTAAGATGACCAGGTGTCACATCTTTACAGTCATGACTCCCCCTCAGTTACCCGAGTTGACCCCCTCAGTTACCCAAGTCGATTTAAAGACCATTGTTTGGTGCCTTTGTATGCCCATGGTTTCTCAAAAGGCAGGACACAGTGAAAGGTTTGCCACCCTCTACAAGTCTAGGCCAACTTTTATGTGTCATTGGTAAGCAATTGTGGAAAAACAGCAAAGAAGAAAGAGCTGTCCAAGCAAGAAACCTGGAGGCCGTCTCTGACTTCCCTATCTCACTTACCTCCAACGTCTGAATTTTCCCTAAGTCCTGCTGATTCTAGTTCTTAAGAGCTCACAAATCCATCCTTTTACCACTGCCTGGAGTTAGGCACTCATCACGTCTCTACTCAATCACTGCATCAGCGTCCTGGCCACCTCCTTGTCTCCAGCCTCACATCCATTCCACACCCCCATATGGCATGCATCTGACCTACCACTCCCTAGTTAAGACCTCTTAATGGCTCCCTATCAATTATGACACGAAGTTCAAGCTCTTCCACATGCCAGACACAGCCTTGTGGGACCTGGCAACAACATTTCTTTCTCTCCAGCCTTATCTCTACACAAGTCTTTCTCAACCATGTGTAATTTTGCATCGCCCCCTCCACTTCCCTTCCCTGACTCTAGGACCTTTGGAAATATCTGGAGACATTTTGGTTGTCACTGCTGGGGGTCAGGTGCTACTGGCATCTAGTGGGTTGAGTCTAGGGATACTGCTAAACAGCCTACAATGCAGACTATTGACTAATTATCAGTAGTGCCAAGGTTGAGAAACCCTGCTCTATACGCTACATTCCAAGTATGCAAATGTAATCTTAATATTCCAAATTGGTCCCAGGCAAAGATCCTACAGGCCCTTTTCCTTTGTATATGGAGTGCCTACTCTTTGGAAGGGCTTCGATCTGTCCTTTGTACGTTACCTGGAAACCTCCAAGGCTCAACTCTCCAAAGATTGCCTCTTCCACTTTCCTTGACCTTCCTGGGCAGAGTTAACTGCCCTGGTATTCCTCTGTGCTGGTATTCTCCTACTGTAGCATTTATCACCATGGGCTGTGATAGTCTAGTGATTTGTCTGCTTCACCCCTTGTACTATGAGCTCCGGAAGGGTAGGGAGTGAGTAGCATTTATCAACATGAGCTCCTCTGGGCCTGGCACAATGTTTGACATAAAATAAGTGATTAATAAAAGATTGTTGAATGAATGGCTGTAGCAGAAGCAGCAGAGCGTACCATGAGCTAATGGGAAAATGCCTATCATTTTCTTTGATAAGGAAAAACCACTAGATGTCAGTATTAAATAACAGATGTACCATTTTACACCTGTGCCGGAACATTTTAAGGCGCTCTAGCTATGGAGATCGAGTTATATTTAGCAGTTGTCCCTGGCTTTCTGTGTAGTAGCCCAATGTTAAAGAAGGCTGGGAAGTTTAAGGATATTGAGAGTAAGTAAATGGATAAAAACAAGAACCATACAGTTTTCAGTTTCATTGAAAGAGATTATTCTGAAATAAGTACCTGAGTTCTAAGTCACAGAATTCGAGACTTGGCAGAGCAAGAAGAAACCTTTGAGATGGCAAATCACCTAAATCAAAGTCTTCACTTTACAGGTGAAGAAATCAAGGCCCTGAGAGGCAAAGATTTGCCCACAAGTCACAAATTGCAAGTAGCTCTTGGGAATCAACCTAACTGCAAGGCATATTCCTGGGCTGAAGGCCTGTATTTTTAGTAGCTCCTGTCTTTGTGTCGGTTAATTACCTAGGATGGCACAATAAACCGTGCCTGGAAGAGCCCACTGACCCTCAAGAAGGGGAAGCATCTGACTGCAGAGAGCAGGCATTTCCTTACACCAACTGCATAGCCAGGAGCTGAGAGCCTTCGTGCCTGGCACTTACACATTAACTCCCAACAATACTGTGAATCAGATATTATTATTCCCATTTTGAGGATGAAGAAGCTGAGACTAACAGATATGATTTGACCCAGTGTCACAAGTTAAAGTAGGGATGCTCAGACACGAACCAGTTTCTCTTTGACTCTAGAACCTGGATTCTTCCCATCCTACTGCTGGGACACAAACCTAGGACTTCTGCTCCTATGAACAAGCTAAGGAAGTGGTTCTCAAATTGTGGCCCCAGAATCAAGCAGCATCATCAGTATCACTTCATAAATTGTTAGAAATTCACATTCTTGGGTCTACCCACTGAAGCAGAAACTCAGGGGCTGGAGCCTAGCGATCTGTTTTAACAAGCCCTCTGGGAAATTCTGATGGACGTGTGCTCGAGTATGAGAACCACTGTCCTAGGCATGTGGCTTCAGATATCAAAAGTCCCTCAGAGATCCCAGGAGTGCCCAGAGTGTGGACAAGTGACCCCAAGAGGAAAGAGCATGACAAAACAAGTCTAAGGATGCCCATTGCTGTCCAGGGAAAGCCCAGGGAACTTGGCCTGAGCAAAGTTATGAGGATTATGCTGTAAACATTTACTTTCCTTTAAGGCCACTGGTTCACAAAAGGCCACAATAAGGTTTTTCCTGCACCACTCAAAGTGGAAATAAGTATTAAAGCCATTTTTTAATGGAAGAAGACCAGCAAAACTGTACAAGTTAAGGTCATAGGAGTGATCAATAAAAAGTTAATTTAAGAAAGGAAACAAATTCTTAGCCCAAATCAATAGGACTGAACATTTTGGTATACCTGTAGCTTAGTTTTGTGTTTTATTTTTAAAGTTCAGCCTTTGCACATCTTATTCTTGGAGTAATGATGAGTGGTACAGAAATAAGAACTGTGGTTGGTGGTCCTAAGTAGACTTGGGAGGGGGGCTGTACATGACGTTGGGTCGTTAATGCCGAAGGTCTGGTCTCCTTCCTTGGTTAGTGATGTCTAAACCAACTGCACGGGTCCTCCCATTGCACGTAAACAACTCGGTCAAAGCAAGGAGGATGGCTTGCAGATCAAACAACATTAATATATGAACACAGATGAAACGAAAGTATAGTTAAATGATTCAAAGGCAAATATGCCTCTGATGCGATTGGATCCCCCAAGCCCTGGGGTTACCATTTTAACTGCTTTTCTTGTGCGACTCATATACCAGCAGTCCCCAAAGAGGAGTCCCATAAATGCTGTGATCAGCAGTGGCAACAGCCTCATAAAAGAAGTGTGGAACTTGGGACTTCCCTGGTGGCGCAGTGGTTAAGAATCCACCTGCCAATGCAGGGGACAAGGGTTCGAGCCCTGGTCCGAAGATCCCACATGCCGCAGAGCAACCAAGCCCGTGCGCCACAACTACTGAGCCCGTGTGCCACAACTACTGAAGCCCGTGCACCTAGAGCCCATGCTCCTCCACAAAAGAAGCCACCGCAATGAGAAGCCCGCGCACCGCAATGAAGAGTAACCCCCGCTCGCCACAGCTAGAGAAAGCCCGCACGCAGCAACGAAGACCCAATGCAGCCAAAACAAATCAATTAATTAATTTTAAAAAGAACAGTGAATTCTCATGGCCTTTAAAAAACTTTTTTTAAAAAGAAGTGTGGGACTTGAAGAGGGGACAACTTTGAAGTGGGTGGATGCTCATTTAGATGTGTTGTCTTTGGTACATTTGTCAAAACAGTCTTGTGGCTTAGTAGTCATGTTCGGTCTAGTGAGAAGAGTGAGCCCTTACAGTCACGTAAAGTGCATTACTTACGATCACTTGATTGTCTTCACAACACTAGGAAGACCTAAATGATCTGGATGCTGAATTTCTCTCTTTTTCTCCTTCAAGCTGATGCTCACAACTAGGCCAGGCTCTCCCGGGCAACCCAGGAGAGGTGGGGAAAAGGACCAATCCTTGGGAGCCCACTGATCTATAAGACAACCACGACTTTCACTGGCTCTTTGAATGGGTTGACTTAGAGTCCTTAGTGGTACACAGGCATTCCAGGAAAAGCATCTACTGGACATAAAACCAACTCGGAAAAGGCTGAAGTTCTCACACCCCCCAAATAAGCCATCCAGTTCTCCTTGCAGGGAGTTTTCTGCTATTCTTCACACCTCACCCAAGGGAGCAGTTCTGTGTATGTAAAATAACACCTTAATCAATGCCTTAATTAATTGTTTTTCCCCCCCTCTGGTTAACTGAAGGTTAGCCTGTGTGTATCGTGAGGGAACATTCAACGAAGCACAAATGGGATTTCCTTAAACAGAAGGATGTTTTTCTATGCCATTCTTCTTTTCTTTCTTTTACAAGGTAGGAGAATGATGGTTTCTTATTTGGTGAAAGGGAGGAAAAGAAGATTTCTTATGTCTGTAAATTCAAACCCAACGTGGAACTCTTCACACAATAAGTCCTGGTGATATTTACTTCTTTTTAAAGGAAATCTAGCTCTCCTCCTTCCCAAAGCCCGGTAGGCTCCAAAGTACATAAATCTAAGGACTTTTGCAAACAGTGAGAAAGATGAGATTTTTAACAAGATGTGAAATTCCAAGCTTTATGACCCATAAGTTACCAGACTTCACCCAGAGTCCATGCAACTGCTTGGCAGCATGAAAAGTTTTGCAGCTTACACTGCCCCCTGAAATGTTCTGCATTCTAAAATTACTCTGTGAGTCTCGGATCATTAATACTCAGTGTGGTTCTGAGGTGGAAAGAACTTTTAGAGAAAAACCCTTTCAGTGTGAAGGGGTATGATCTATCTATGTCCCATGGAGACCAGTTCTGCCACTGATTAACAGACTCAGGCTTCCTGCCTTCTCCCTCCCCACATGGTATTTCTCAGCTTCCTGAGTGTTTCCATGTGGCATCCCCCTGGCAAATTGTCATCCCCTGACGGTTGGCATCTGGGGCAGCCAGGGAGAGGGGTTGGTTTTCTTCCTTCCTCCAAAAGAGCGGGCAGAGGTGAAAAGGGGTAAACTTCACCCCCCCAGGGGACAGGAGGAAGTCGGGACAAATGTCTAAATGCCTCCCCTGGGACCACCATGGCTGATGCCTTGCTATTTGGATAAGCGACCTTGGTATCTCTTGTCGTGGGTGTCAGTGAAGATAAAATGGGTGATATATATAAAGTTCTTGGAACCGAGCTTGGAAGCCAGCACCGCACAAATGTTAGTTACTATTGTTGTCATTGTTATAACTGTTGTTGCTGTACAGATTAGGGTATTCAGCTAAAAGATGTTATCCAGTCCTCCTAAAATCACAAAGCTGGCTAATGACTGTCTGTCAGGTCCGTGTGACTCCTGAGCCCAGACTCCTGCCCTCCGCCCTGGCTGATGGTGCCGTATTTGGTCTTTGGCAGGTGTATCTGAGCCTGCAGCTGGTGTGCTCTCTCTGGGTTGTACATCCTCACTTGGACCTGGGCACTGAGCACAGCCTAAGGAGCTACAGGCCAAGGGCACAACTGGCCTGGCCAGAGCAGGAAGTTTCAGGAGGAGGGCGGTTGGATATGCCAGGATGTGAAAGGAGGGGCTGGGTCCGTGGTTTCTGCGAGCCTCTCAGAGCGATGGGATGTGAGCACGGCAGAGCTGGGGGCCCCCACTACCCATCGCACAGATGAGGAAACCAGAGAGCTGGCTCCCCTGCCATCTCCAGATTGTGAGAAATCTGGAGCCCCTCGGGATCCTTGCTTTAGGGACTTCCCCAAAGACAGGGACTCAAGTAACAGGCCTTTTGCAGATGGTAGGCCGTCAACAAATAGCATTTAAGGTCATTCTGAGCCGGCACCTCGGGTGTGCTTTGGAGAAATCGTTAGAGGAGAACTGGTGGGGATAAATGCCTGCTCTCAGCATCGTGCTATTTTCCAGAACAGCACAAGGGAAAAGTTTCCCCATCGATGAAGGCTGCCCTTCTCGTGTCCCGGGTTGATGTTAATGAGCTCTAATATTGTTGTAAGGTGCTGAGAGAGACGAAGCGCAAACCCTGGCTTTTGTGGGGAAAACAGACCTCGTTTACCATTTAAACTGTGAAGACCGGGAGCCATTCAGAATTTCCAGGGCTGGCAGGGTCGTGCCTCCTTTCTCCTGGGAGAGCTTTTTTTTCTCTGCAGGTATTCAGGCTGCAAGAGTCACAATTACTGGATAACGCGTCTGTGCTGCATGTGTGGAAATGAGCGTTATACACAGCACCAGGCCCAGCCTGGTTTCCTCACAGTGATAACACTGGAAACGGAAAACGAACTCACTAATTCCCCATCTGACCTCCCTACCTCAAACAAGGATCCCATGTCACGCTGGAGTGAGTGCAGGAAGGGGCACCAAAGACAGAAAGATTGTGCTGGAGCAGAAAGAATGATTTTGAGTAGATAAGAGACCGGATAACCGTGTTTCCCCTCTAAGGTAAAAGAGGACCTTCTCCGGAAGCAGTGGTGCCCTTCTCAGCCGCTGCCCAGTCACAGGCTGCTTCTCCAGTTTACAACTGAGTATCGCACTGGAATGACCCGAGTCCTGGGGAAAAGATATTTTTGTACCTGTCCAAAATGCGCCAGAGTGGGAAAACTTACAGTGTGTGAAAACAGACAGTGACAGATGTTGTGAAATAGAAGTCCTGGTTCCATTTTGGTTGGTGAAAGCACAGACATCCCACAATTTTTGACAGAGTAGAAACTCTATTTATTTATTTAGGCCTCGCCACACGGCTTGCGGGATCTTAGTTCCCCGGCCAGGGATTGAACCCGGTCCACGGCAGTGAATGCGCGGAGTCCTAACCACTGGACCACCAAGGAATTCCCTAGCAACTCTTTTGAGGTGGCACTTTCCAAGCAGCATCTTGGGCCAGATGGAGCCCTATTTTTCTGAGAAGGGGTGGGGCCATCTTCTAGTCACAGTGGGGAGCTGCTCTCCAGATGGGGGAGAACCAGGTTCTGTGTGCGCAAACCGGCCCACCTGGTGAAAGTGAAGCCCTCGTGATGGGCACTGATGGCGGCACCCACAGGTGAAGGCCACAGACCCATATTTCGCACAGAATAGCAGGGCCGGCAAGCCCCTCGGAGGTCATTTGGTCCAATCATTTTACAAACGAGAACAGCAGAGCCCAGAGATAAAAGATAGGGGCTTGCCTGGGGTCACATGAACCGTCTGTGGCAGAGCCGTGATCCGAAACCAAGTCACTGACTCCTTCCTCAAGTTTCAAAGATCATGCTCAAGGTGACGGACAAACAGGAACCAGCTTCAGGAAAAGGCAGCCCCTCTGTTTGGTTAGAAGCTCACTTATTCTCCACTGCAAGATTTGAAAGCCATAAAGAAGGACTAAAAGTCAATGCTCATATGGTAGTTCTATTTGTAGCTTTTTAAGGAACCTCCATACTGTTCTCCATAGTGGCTGTACCAATTCACATTCCCACCAGCAGTGCAAGAGTGTTCCCTTTTCTCCACACCCTCTCCAGCATTTATTGTTTCTAGATTTTTTGATGATGGCCAGATAGCTAGTGGTAAGCCGCATAGCACAGGGAGATCAGCTCGGTGCTTTGTGACCGCCTGGAGGGGTGGGATAGGGAGTGTGCGAGGGAGGGAGACGCAAGAGGGAAGAGATATGGGAACATATGTATATGTATAACTGATTCACTTTGTTATAAAGCAGAAACTAACACACCATTGTAAAGCAATTATACTCTAATAAAGTTGTAAAAAAAAAAGTCAATGCTCAGACAGAGATGTCTGACTCTGATTTTCTAATCGAAGGCAAATGCTTGAGGGTGCAACACCCTCGGAATCTTCCATTAATCATTGACTCTGAAGACATGTCAGTGGGGAGTCAGATTCATTTACATGCTGCAGGAACCACCGACAGAGCTTTCTCCCGGGGCTTGGCTTTTCTCCCTGGAATCAAGGTTAATTCTCAGACATAGTGACCCACAGGAAGTTGGATTGAAGGCCCCAGATGATTACTCTAAATGACATCCCCCTTCCCACAATGGTTTTTTAGAAAGGTCATCTAAAAAAAATCCACTGATATCCTGGGACAAGGAAGGAAGGAGGGGAGGAGAGAGGTGGGCAGGGAAGGAAGGAGAAAGGGAAGGCTGGTCAACAACAATCAGAAGTTTCATGTGAAATGACGGATGACTCACTGCTCTTATGTCTTTCGTTCCTCACACAGGACAAACTATAGAACTACCATTTTACAGATGAAGTTTGAAATTCAAACAAAGGAAGTGACTTGCCCAAGGATACACAACTCATCAGCAATAGGTCTAGGACCGTAACCCAAGTCCCCTAACTACCAATTCTCTGTTTTCCCTACCATTCTCTGTTGCACATTAAGCCCCCAATGGCTGTCTGAACAGTCTATTTCTCTTGTTTTGTCTTTCCAACCGGGCTGTACATTCCTTAAAGGTCAAGACTACTTGGGGGAATTCCGTGGTGGTCCAGTGGTTAGAACTTGGCGCTTTCACTGCTGTGGCAGGGGTTCAATCCCTGGTCAGGGAACTAAGATCCCACAAGCCAAGCAGTGTGGGGGAAAAAAAAAAAGATGGTAATCAAATAGTATGTACAGCATTATTTTAAAACAAAAAAGACTCCTTGGCATGTCTCCCATCTCAGCACTGGGCCTAGTACCTTATGGGAATGCAGACTGGTGGGCCAGTTAATGGAACATTTACCATCAAGCCTTGGAATTGGCCAGGATATTCTTTTTTGTCTTCTTCCACCTCTCTGTGCATCAGCTCCTCCTCTCAGATTATTCACCACTAAACAGAGCTCAAGGGCATTATTCCCCAAGCCACACAGGCCTCTTACTCCCAACATTACCCTGCCTCTGGCTCGCTGCCACTCCTCCGGCCCCAGCGTTGGCATTCCCTAGCCAGGAGAGACTGTTGCACATGCAATACCACCTGAAAGGGTGAAGAAGGCCCCTTCCCCTCAAACACTTCCTCACTGAGGCCCCAAATCTCACCCTTAGTTAGAATTTTGTTTGTCCTTCATGATGGCTAGAAGCTGTTGTCCTCCAGTCTTCACCATCCCTGTCCTACACCTCCCCTTTCCTCTTGCCTTTTCCTGCTGGACTCTCTCAGCTTAGGCTGTTCAGAACATTAGATATGGAAGGAAAGTTCTTAGAAAAACTCCATTCATCAAAGTGTCATGTACTTGGCATCACCAGAAGGATTTCCATTCTAGAGAGGCATCCCCTGAGAGGCAGTGCTGCACCCTCTTCACTTAGGAGAGAATTTCACAGCCTGCAGGTGACTGGTTACTGCACGCCGGTGAAAGTCTGCTTCAATAGTCTCAGTCAGGATGCCTGATCCTTTATGCTCAAAGAAAGCACAGGAATTTAAAATGAGGCCATTTGGTGATGGTTTTGATCAGACTGCTTTCCCTTTCCAGAATCATGAATCAGTCATGAACACACTAAGGTTTGATTTCCCTAGGGCTATTTTTGAAGTCCTCTTGTTTCCCTGCCCCACCTCTTTCCCATTTAACATTCAGGAGTCAAGATGTTATAAGAAATGTATGAGGGGAGAACACAGCAACCTTCACCTTCTGTGTGGTGAGAAAATGTGTTGACAGTTGAAATATGGGCAGGTACATTTTGGAGAGGCCGGTGTTGCCGCATTTCAGTGTACCAAGCATAGTTCAGGTGACAAGTGAGTCACCTTTGAGGTTCTTAAATAATTTGAAATATTTCTATTTCTCAGGTCATTTTCAAGGATTAAAGAGCTATTATTCCAAACATTTTTGAAGGCATAACACTCTCTTTGTCCTCTTCTTCTGAAAAGTTCTCTATCGCAAAGATTTTTTTTTAACAAAGCACATTTTCTTTCTCTCTCATTAGATCTTTACAACATGCCTGTGAAATAGACAGGTCCAGTCCATTTCATAGATGCAGGTATTAGTGCACAGACAGGTGAAAGGTCACACAGCTAGTAAGGAATCAAGTTACCTATGTCTGAAACCCACGTCTAGACATCCAGACTCGTCTCGCTACTTCATGCCACTGTGCTCATTTATTTGAGAATGAAAGGAATTTCGCGTGAAGCGGTGCAGAGCTTTCTGCAACACCCTAATAGGACATGCAACCAGGGCCAGCCTCGTTGGGTGGCAGAATTTTCAGGGGTGCTGGGAAGCAGAGCTCCCTCTCTCACAGTTGGCCGGGAAACCACAATGTAAGGTTTATTCCATTCCTTTAAGGATCTGCCTCCTGTGTCGGGGGTGGGGAACAGGCGATAGGGGGTAGTGGGTCATAAGCCACTAAGACTTATCAGTCATTTAGATGTCAGAGGGTCTAAATGACCTCTAAGATATCCCTCCTGTAAGTTTAATCATCAGATCTCACGTTGGGGAGGGGGAAAGGTGGTGTGCAGGACATGTAAAGAGACGGGCATCAAGTTTTGAGGAAGAAACAGGAAACTAAGGAAGAAAACTGAGTACATCAAAGGCAAATGTGGCAGCCTTAGAATTTTTGGGGGGCTAAGGACCCGTCAAGAATCTCTGGTTTAAAAGTAAATGTAAAAGCAAAGATATAAAGGGTAAAGCACAAGGCTTTGCAGGGAAAATTAGCAGACTGATTTTTCATTGAATAATGCCCACGATTTATCACTAAGTTACTGGTCCAGACGTATCTTCCATCCTATCCCTGCTCCCCTGCACATGGAATCCCACATGCTCAGCCAACCAAACTCTCCCTCCTTGTGCCTCAAGCCTCCTCACGCCTCTGCTTCTGCTGGTCCCCCAGGCACACTGCCTGCTCCTCTCTACGTCTCTCCAAACAGGTCTTCTCCAGCCTTCCTTCCTCCTGATGGCCATAGTTGAAGCAGCCACACCTTCCTTGGAGTCTGTAGAAAGGGTTATCTTGACTTCTCTCCGGGAACTCTGTTCATCTGACTTTGCGATGTTGGTGTTCATGTCCAAGTCCCCTTTTCCCTCCAAGGCCACGGGCATAGTGGAAAGAGGGTAGGACTGGGTCTTCTTTATATCTCTTCTCCTCTCTCCCCATGGACGTAGCTGACCCCGAGTCTTGGGAAGCAGTCAGCCACTGATAAATACTTTGTACTTAAGAGCTCTGTCTCTGGGGTTAGAAAGTTCTGGAAGCAAGCCCCAGCTATGGAACCTTGGGCAAATTACTTAACCTCTCGGTCTTTGTTTCCTCAGCTCTAGGCACCAATCTCACGGTGTTGTGATTCTTCAATGAGATAACCCATGTAAGGTGCTTAGCACGATGCAGGTCGCCTGGTACGTGTTCCACAATTATTTGCTATTAATATTATTTTTCTCTTAGTGAAATGCGCAGTCCTCTCAGGGTCCCTTTATCAATCACCCAAAAGAGACATCATCCCAGAAGCAAAGGGAATCGTGTCAGGAGGGTTTGTTCAATGCCCTGACTCACACTCTAATTACAGCAATATTTACCTCATCAAAATGCAGGGAAGGACAGGAACTGGTTTCAACCTGAATCCAATATTTCTGGGGCCCGCACGCTGAATGCTGCCGAAGTCTCCACTCCCTGAGCAGCGGTTTGTAGAGATGGAATAGCGGCAGTTTTTCATTTTCCAGAGTCCACTCACCCTTCCAAGAATCTCAATGCCTCATTGATTCATAATACAGTGCATAAAGATTTCATTTTTCCTGTCCACAGTGATACATTATGGAAGCAATCTGTTTTGCCACTGAAAAGTTTGCTTAGTAGAAAAATTTGGAGTTTTGACATTCAGGAAATTACAGTCATCTGTAAAACACGATTGATATGCCAAGGCTAACATTTTCATTGCACTCACAGAGCCAGAATAACTATGATAAAATATGTGTTACCCCACACACGTTTCAGGATCTTTTAAGGAAACATTAGTTAGCTCTGAGAGCCCCTCCCAAGGCTCCTGGACTGCAATGGCTGTGCCAGTTAGCTGTTCGCCATTCACAAGGGGACCTCCATTGACCAAACCAAAACTCGGGTCCTCAGAGAAAGCAACGGCCTAACACGTCTTCCGACTTGGCCTTGGGCTGGAGGCTGGAACTACATATTCTCATGCCACCAGGTTAAAGACATGGAAGAAGATCGAGGAAAAGAAGTTAAAAATATTCCACCCCCATCGTGGAATTGTTATCCAGTCACAAAAGGCCCAGGTTTACATTAGTTAGAACTAGAAGTTGAACTAGAAGTTGAAGAAAAAATTAGACTGGTCTATATCTGCTCTCTATATTTTTACACCCAAGCATTTATTTGTCTCTTTCTGGGTACCATTTTCAGTGTTAAATGGCATCAGAAACCCGAGTCTCTGGAGTTATCCACCTGTTCAACGTTTGACTTCGGAATGATAAATGCAATTTAGCTGAGGAGTGTGGATGGTCTTCATGGCCACGTTGATGCAGCTGTCCGTTCAGGTTGGGCTAGGTTACGGGCAGCTTTTACTTGGTCCTTATCCATTGAGACCCGTGGGAAGTACACATGCAAATGGTCTGGTTCTGGGGGTAAAGGGACAGGTGCCACTGCCCTTGACATTGGAAACAGCTTCGCATGATTCCCTATCTAACCACAGGCCAACTTCTTTAGGTACTGAGAAAAGCCTTCTGCACAAAACATACAAGTATGCGTCATGGACCAAGCAGTCTTTAAAGACCTCAGAGAAGTCCTGCATGCACTCATACTCAGTTACAGCAAGTGTACACGGACCCTTTACTAAGCGTGAGTCTGAGTGATTAACATGGAGTAATTCATTTACTTATTCTCACCATCTATGTGGCAGGTGATAGTACTATCATCCTCTTTTTATGGATGAAGAAACTGAGGCACAGAAAGGTTGAGCAACTCCTTCAAAATCGCACAGTCATGAGAGGTGGAGCTGGCATTCAAGACTCCAACAGGGTGGCTGTGGAGCTCATGCTCTTGACCTCTATGCTGTATTGCCTTGCTTAAACGTTTTTGGGGAAAAGCCCTCTCTTGTCCTCCTGAAGCTCTTGGATACTCCCACCCCTTTTTTTACATTGACAAAGCATTCTCCTCCTGCCCCATGTTAAGCTTCTTGCAGCTAACAACTTAGCTTCATTCATTTCCCAACAGTGGTTGCACAGATGCTAGAGAGGCAAAGCTAAAGCCAAAGGGGGTGGGGCGGAGGACAGATGGGTGCCAGACACACAGTTAGGCAAAGAACATGCCGACCTAGGAGCATTTGGACCCACCAGCAGGGGCATCCGAGGAAAAGTGATTTCTCAAAAGGGTGGGGAGGATCCACTTGCCCCCCACTGGGCTTAAGCTTTGGGGGGAGTACCCATATTCAGGGTTCCTGGATCCCATTGCTCCCCTCTGGTCCTTATTTAAACTGATTCGGCAACTAAATGAGGGAGACTGAGAGAAAGGAGAATGAAAAGGACTCATCAGAAGACTAGAATGAAGGGAAGTAGAGATTAGAGGAGTGGAGAAGATGGAGAGGAAGAAAGCAGGGTCGAGGGGTTGGTAAAGAAAGGAAAGGATGAAGGGAGAACAGAGAAAAGAGCAGAGAGGGAGGAGAAAGTGGAACACAAAGGAAGTGGCATGAGGTGGGGTGTGGAGGTGTCTAAGAGACGGAGAGACTGAAGGGAAAGGCAAGTGGAGGTGCTCTCCCTCCTGCCTTCCTGTGATCCAAAGCCTGTCCACACGGGCTCTCATCTTCTTTACTAGCCGTCCTTGAGCCCTTGGGTGCCAGCGCAAGGCTCTTCCCTTGCACCGGGCTCCATCTAGATGACCTTGCTCTTTCCCTTCTCTGAGCAACAAGAGCAGTTAGAGTCAGTCCTTGACTCTTTTCCCTGTATTTTTACACATGCTATTTTTTTTAATTTATTTTATTCAAGTAGAGTTGATTTACAATGTTGTGATAATTTCTGCTGTACAGCAAACTGATTCAGTTATACATATATATACATTTTTTCATATTCTTTTCCATTATGGTTTACCACAGGATATTGAATATAGTTCCCTGTGCTGTACAGTAGGACGTTGTTGTTTATCCATCCTATATATAATTGTTTGCACCTGCTAACCCCAACTCCCAATTCACATGCTATTCTTCTGTTTTTCCGTCTGTAACTAGGCTATATACTCTTCAGGGGTTGGGATCAACTCTTACAGCATTATTTCTGACCCCAAATCTGTCTCCAACCATTACAGGAAATTCTTTGAGCATTAGGGTGACTGACATATGTAGTCTCTTATAATCATTAGTTCATATTTATTAGCACGTACTTTATTAGAAAGGAAATAAATATCTTTGCAGGTATGGGACACGAGACAGAGAGTTTTCCTTGGGAGGAAAGGCACTGTTTGGAGATTGCAGGTGCTGGGGGAAGGGACCAAAAGCACACCCAAGCGAAGAATGGTTCTAGGTGCCCCACATAATTCACTCACTTAACAATTCCCCCAGAGTTTATCTATTGTATAAAGCGAGAGAGCCCTGATATATTCATGTCCTTACATAATCCTTCTTCTCTATTTATATGATACACATGACTCAACTTTAAGAAATAGTTCTTAAATACTCCTAGGCACGAGTAAGAAAGCTAGGCTTGGGAACTAGCAGCCTCGGGTCTCTTCAGTGAGGCAAGGGACTGTCATCCCAAGGGACCGTTTCCAGCGATGACTTTCACAACCCCTGCGGGCTGTTGAGAGTGGGAAGGGTTTGGCAGACCCGCTAAAGACAGGCACCCAGAGTGCCCTGGTCCCACTCAATAATGAAGGTGGGCTTTCCTTCTCAGTCCCTCTTGCTTCAGACCTACACCCGTATCTCTTTCAGTACAGCCAGCCTTCAAGACTTCAAGAAAGCAAGGCTTTTTCAGGGCTCTGGAGGTGCAAGCCGGGGGCAATTCCAACACAGCTCTCCCTGCCTGTCCTTTCTTTCTTTTCTTTTTTCTTTCCTCTCTTTCTTCCTTTCTTTCTTATTGAAGTATAGTTGATTTACAGTATTGTGTTACTTTCAAGTATACAGCAAAGTGATTCATATATATATATATATATATGTATGTATATATATATGTATATATATATTCTTTTTCAGATTCTTTTCCATTATACGTTATTACAAAATGTTGAATATAGTTCCCTGTGCTATACAGTAGGATCTCATTTATTTTATATATAGCAGTGTATATCTGTTAATCCCAAACTCCTAAATTATCCCCCCCACTTCCCCTTTGGTAACCATAAATTTGTCCCAGCCCCTTTCACCAAGTTCTCTAGCTTCAGGGATTCAATCCCTTACCCACTTAGCAATTTTCTTCATTCCTGTCCCTAGGTGGTTTCTTTCACGCCTCCCCCTATTGTTCTGTTTCCTCCAATTCCAGGGTGATCGATGACCCACTAGGCATTTACATTTACAAAGCAATTGCATTTACATAAGATAGCTCTTACCAAGAGCCCAAAAAGGCACAACTATAATACATATATAATAGGGAGAGTGCCTATTCATCACCCACTTTTACAGTGCCTTCCAACAGGATGGACAGTTCTAGGAATTGGTATATAAGGGGAGAGAGCCCTGTAAAATTTATCGCTAAAGGTAATCAATGAGTTCCAACTAATGCGCTCCACACCTCGAGGTGAAAATATAACAAAAGTATGGGGAAAACATATTTACTCCGTAAAGTTTGCTGAATTTAATTTGTGCTTTCATTGATTTCATTTAATACAAGGATTATATAATCAGGAAGTCAGTAGCAATTGAGAATACCAAGCCCAGTCTGCGCCCATCAGGGCATTTTGATAATATCTAGGAAAGGCAGGAGATTCTCATTTAATAGAATTGGAAATGCGACATATATTAGCTTACAGAAACTTAATCAGTGTGATCAAATTAAAACGGGCCACTCAGACATACCATGCTGATTAAGGCACTTGCAAACACTCCACAATTATCAGAGATTTGTGGTGTTAATGATTTAAACTCAGGTTTTTTCTCTGGGGATTCACCCCTGGACCTTTTTTTTTTTTACTAGACAATTAGAAAACTCCATCCTTTATTTTGAAAAATGTTGCAATAGTATTATTGACATTAATTCTCAAAGAATGCAGAATAGTAAAGAGCATGTGCTGCTGCTTAGTTTTTTCTTTTAACAGTCAATGACTTCTCTTTGGGATGACGATCATTAATCTCAAAGCTTTAGCTCTTGGGTGTGGTAATGAAGTTTGGCAATGGTAAAGTGACCATTTTTAAATGTATCAGAGGAAAACTCCACTTTTCTGCTTTCTGCAAAGCAGCTCTATGTTTTACTTAAAGGCGTTTGCTTATAGCCCTATTCCAAAACCACTTTGAGTGAACTGGCTTGTTGTCCTGGGTAGCAGACTACAGAAGTAGGCCATTTCTTTTAAATGTGTTCTTAATAGACCATTATGAACATTAGCTTGGGAGATGTCAATTACTCCTCCCCCACTTTAAAGCCCATCT
This sequence comes from Aethalodelphis obliquidens, assembly GCF_003676395.1. NCBI lineage: Eukaryota > Metazoa > Chordata > Mammalia > Artiodactyla > Delphinidae > Aethalodelphis > Aethalodelphis obliquidens. The sequence continues at coordinate 356,548 of NW_020838059.1, read as the reverse complement.
TCACAACCCACCACCCTTAAAATGCAGCACTAGTTAATTACCTGGAAGGGATCTCGTGTTCCTAGCTCCATTATTTGTGTGAATAGTGGTGATGGGGGCTTGTCTAGCTATTTGTTTCTCCTTTAGTCAGCAAAGCCAGTCCCTACATTAACAGCAGAGAAAATGGAGATTCAGAGAGGCTAGGTGACTTTCTTAAGGTGGCAGAATTAACAAGGATCAGGTCTGCGGCTAGAATCCCAGTCTTTCAACTTTCAGGGGTTTTTGTTTTTCTCCCATCAATGCTTGGGCCCAGCCCAGTCTCAATTAGGACAAATACCAAGTCATTGGAATCTGCCTTAAAAGGATGGTGTACTAAGGAATAAGCCAGTCAGTTAATGAAGATAAGGGCTACTGTGGGGATACAGCAGAGGAAGGTGAAGAGGAGGGGAGGGGAATTGCGTGCTGAGATGGGGGAGGAGGTCTGACTTCCAAGAGGCCTGGCAGCAGCCTGCTATGGCAAGATGGTTAGAACCAACATCCACCAAAAGCACGATCAGGCTTTATTTCCCAGACACCAGTTTGGAAAGGCAGGGACAAGTGATGGGTTAAAATAAAGAGGCCTGGGGCTTCCCTGGTGGCACAGTGGTTGAGAGTCCGCCTGCCGATGCAGGGGACACCGGTTCGTGTCCCAGTCCGGGAAGATCCCACATGCCGCGGAGCGGCTGGGCCCTTGAGCCATGGCCACTGAGCCTGCATGTCTGGAGCCTGTGCTCCACAACGGGAGAGGCCACAACAGTGAGAGGCCCGCATACCGCAAAAAAATAAATAAATAAATAAATAAATAAAGAGGCCTGTGGGGTCAGAGCATCCCAGAATCGCTCCCTGCACCTGTCTGTAATCTCACAGGCTCAGGGGAAAGCCAGGAGTCCTACAGTTGGTTCGATACCCAAATCCCCAACACAATTCTCTTTGTTTAAAATAATCTTGAGGGTCTTTGAGATTCCAGGATGAGGATTCATTTATTTATTCATCTGTTCATTGAAAACATAGGGCTAAGTCATTTTAACGTTTTCACATATTGAGTTACAGTGCGTTAGCGTTCTACCCTTGCAATAAGATGAAACAAGAGAATAGGCGGTCTTTTCCAGAGTGTGTTGCAGACACTTTATTCTGTTTCCTATGGACAGTTTACAGAAGTGTCTCATATCAGTGCATACACTAAGAGCACGATGATGTACTCTGGAACACTGTGGAAGAGAAAAGAATTCCACCTACTCTTCCTTAAGGAGCCATAGCCGTACATTAGCTGGAGACATCAGCAAACAGGGGGAAAGTGAACAATAAGAATGAGAGCTGTTACTTCCAGAACTTTGTCTTTTATTATGCAGCATGCACACTCCTCCAGCTGCGTCTCTGGTTGCACCTTCCTTACAGAGCACACCACTCTGTTCCTTGGATTCTAGGTATCTGCATCTATCAGCATCTTCTCTACTTGAAAAATAAGATGCTTGGGACTTCCCTGGAGGTCCAGTGGTTAAGACTGTGCACTTCCACTGCAGGGGGCACAGGTTCGATCCCTGATTGGGGAACTAAGATCCCATATGCCGCGTGGTGCGGCCAAGGGAAAAAAGAAAGAAAATAACATGCTTAAGAGCAGTGACTGAATCTGTTTCTGTTTCAGCCATGCTTTCTCCACCTCCTCCCCTCCTTCTCTCACATCTACCTCTCTACTCCCACCCACCCCCGGCATCTGGTACTGTGCCTATCACATACCAGATGTACAATATTTGCTGATTGACTTAACAAACACATGTTAGTGCCTGGTTAAATGATAAATGGATATTGTTCAAAAGGGGGAAGGGATGCTCTCAGGCTGCATCAGGAGAGACGTGAAGGAGGAAGACGCATATTAATTGTGTTTTACAGTATGAGTAGTAACAATAATTCCATTTAATGAGCACCCATGTGGACCAGAATATTTGCATAAGTTATCTCACTGACTCCTCAAAGGATCTCTAGTAGAGAGAGGTCTAATTATTACCTCCATTTTATGGATGAGGAAACTGAGGCTCAAAGACAATAAGTAACTTGTCTAAGATGCTAGAGCTGGGATATGAACCCATCCCTAATCTAACTGAAAGAGTGAGCTCTTTCCAACAACTAGGATTTAGACAGGTGTAGACAGGTCATTCAAGGTAGGTGCAATGGGGGAATCCCCTGGCTGTCCAGTGATTAAGACTCTGCACTTTCACTACTGAGGCCCCAGGTTCTATCCCTGGTCGGGGAACTAAGATCCCACAAGCCACATGGTGCAGCAAAAAAAAAACAAAAAAAAAACCCTTCTGAACTTTTAAATCAGAATATACCAAACACAAGTATTTAATACTGTCCTGAGGGACTTCCCTGGTGGTCCAGTGGTTAAGACTCTGTGCTTTCACTGCTGAGGGCCCAGGTTCAATCCCTGGTCGGGGAACTAAGACCCCACAAGCCACATGGTGCAGCAAAAAAAAAAAAAAAAAAAAACCTTCTGAACTTTTAAATCAGAATATACCAAACACAATTATTTAATACTGTCTTAAGGGACTTCCCTGGTGGTCCAGTGGTTAAGACTTCACCTTCCAGTGCAGGGGGCACGAGTTCGATCCCTGATCGGGGAACCAAGATCCCACATGCCGTGTGGCACGGCCAAAAAAAGAAAAGATAGGTGCAATGGTATGAAAAAAATGGAATGTGGCAGACGAGGAGACCAGTATAACCAAGGGGAGGGCTGGGCTAATGATGACACTAGATAGTTGTGATAAAGCTGAATTAGTCAGTGAACATAAAATAAAACACTAGAGAGTGAGTTTAAAAATTATAATAAAATTGTATATAGGATTATACAGAATACCTACAATGAGTAAATATTAGAAAACCTTCCAAGCCTTCTAATGGCGTTCAAAATAACAATACAGACTTTAGCCTAAACACCCGCCTGAGAATGTTTTCCGGGAGAGGATGGCTTAAGCAACTAAAATAATCCTCTTCCCAAAGCTAATGGTCTTTTCCTCCCCTACAGGTTTCATTACAGCCTAGCACAGAGGCCAGTTTAAGGAAATGGAGTGGAAATAGTGTGTGTTCATTTAGTCTTCAGAGCAGAAGCCAATTGGGGAGCATTACTCAAAATCTGTGGCATTTTTTTCCCTCCAAGCGTTTCAGGTTCAGCCTGGGTTTAGGGCTGTAATCTAGAGAACAATCACCTGTCAGTCTGGTTCCTTTCATCTGTTCAGAGCAATTTGGCCATAAGAAGAGAAGTATCTCTTTTTTCAATTTACTTCTTCTTTTGTTTTTTGTTTTTGTTCTTAAGAGCTTGCAGAATTGAGAAAGGGGACTGCCAGACTGCCCAAAAGCCAGAGCTGCTTTGCCTGTCATTGGGGAGCTGGGGAACGGTGGAGAAAGGCTGGTAACCCATACTCTGCTCCCCCAAAATCCTCAGGCTGGGTTGGACCAATGGTTATCAAACTCATTCTAAGCAGCAGGGCTTTAAAAAAATGAAATCTAGTCAGACCCCGATATATATATTTATATATATATATATATATATATATATATATAACAGATTAAAATGGAGTCACTCAGGAAGAGGTGGAGTGGAGGCCTGGAGCCCCATCTATTTACTACTTTAGACTCCCCATTATCCCCACTTTCAGCAGGCTCTGAGGTCCTGCTTCTGAACCCAAGAGCTATTCAGAACATAGATTGAAAACCGCTGGACTACACAAAGGAAGGATGTGGTTAAGTGAGCCGTGATGGCTCTATGAGCCCAAGTAGCTTCTTTAGACTTCTTTTTAGCTCTTTTTCATCTGTTAGAAGACAAAATAGGAATAGAGAATGGTGACAGAATGAACAGGTAGATTCCCCACCAGGAGGCATCTGCAGATGGGGGGAGTGTGGGAGGGAGAATAAACCTTTGTCTTGGTACTCCTATAGCTTAGCACAGAATGCCTTGTCCATTGTAAGCATTTGGTAATGAATGGGAACAATGACTCCAACTTTACAAGAATGATGAAAAACAAGTCAACAGCCATCCACAATACCATGCATTTGTTTCTTCCTTGCCACCAAGTGGGTGACACAGACCCAGATATTCAGGTAAAGAAACCCACGGCCTCCAAAATGAATGTGTTTACAAGGACAAAGCTGGCTATGTCTAAGTAGTCCCTGAAATGTGGATACTAAAGAAGGAAAGTAGAGAAATGAATATTTGGTGTCACACCAGCCACATGATTGTGAAAAGGCATGATGGCCTGTGGGGTAACAGGGGCAACCGCAGCAGACCTGGCAGAAGGAGAGTCAACATTCTCAGGGAAAGAGTCTGAACCTGTCAACTTTGCTTACGTGGAGATACACTTTTGTCCAAAGTTCCTGAAAACACTAGAAAGAGTGTATGTGGGACTAACTATTTTTTGAAAGGTCTTTAGAGACATGCTATTGCTTGTTTTCACACCCTCCTAGGGATGCCGGGGGAGTGACGAGAAGGATTATCTGCATTTCACAGAAGGAGGAGCAGTCTTGGGAAAGGGATGTGGGCGGGAAGAGGCAGCAAACTATTTTCTGACAAAGATCACAATTGAAGCAGGTGCCCTGGTGCCTACTGTGAAGGCACAAAATAGCCTGATCACCCTGGAAGGTTCCATAGGCATGAATGGGAGAAACGAAGGTAAACAGGCAGAGGCTGAGTAGAGAGCATCTCGTGAAAGCCCGTGGAGAACACACCTCTTCCTCAACGATGAGAAAAGAGGACACTGTTGAGGCCCTTGGAAACAAGCCCAGCACTCTTACTTCTGTCATTATGCTCTTTGATGCCAAAAAACCAAAACTCTTTAGATTCCGAGGCTTGGAGAATCACTGCCCCCAGCTCAGGTCCACAAGCCAGCCACGCTCAAAGCTTGTCTCTGCTGAGGTGCCTGGACATCCACCCTGAAGGGGACCTTTGGGATTGGATACGATCCATGCCACTGAAGCAAGTGATGAGCTCTCCTAGAACCAACGTCAGGGGGCAGTTTTCAGCTTAAATGAGAAAATGCATTCATTTAAAGCACTTAGAATAGGGCCTGGTGCTTCGCTGATGTTACTGAGGTTACTTGGTTATTACTCTTGGGGATTCATTACCAGCCCATTGGTGACCATCCCAATGAACTTATGGAGCATATATCATTATTTACAATCATGATAAATATAGTCATTTTTTGCTTCACAGTCACTCTCTAAACTTCAAAATTATGTTCAGCATTTTGTAAAAGTTTCTTCAATTTTCTTATAAAAACTTTTAGCTGGTGTTAGGGTGCAAATTTGTTTTCCTTAAAATAAAATTATTTGACTAATTAAAAAAGAGAATAGGGCCTGGTGTGTAAGAAGCACTCAACAAACGTTACTGCCTATTTAAAAATCCTGGCCCTTGTTATAGTTGGCAGTCTTTTACTGCTTTTGTTGGGAATGAATTCTGTAAGTTCTCTACCTGCATGTAAAGTATGTTTTGCTTTTTTTTTTTTTTTTTTGGTCAGGTACCTAGAATTATTTGACTCAAATTGAAGGGTAGCCTGCTCTTGGGCTCTATGGAGTAGGGAAAATTATTTAGGATTTAGAGAAAAATGGGCCCTGGTTTCATTCATCGCTCTGCCACTTACTATCTATGTGGCTTGGGGCACAATATGTCATTTTTCTCAGCCTGAGTTTTCTCATCTGTGAGCTGTAGATATAATTCCTGCCTCATACGTTTGTTGATAACGGATGAGAATGCTCTTTGCAAACTATAAAATACTATAAAAGTAATGGGTTCTTTTTAGTATTAGGAATTTGGGGCTTAACCAGACCTGCTTCCCTCCCGCCTCACATGTATCCCCCAATTCACTCTGAGCGTTGCAGACAGTGATGGCCAAACATGTCTCAGGTCTGCCAAACTGCATAGAACTAGTTGACACAGAATAGTCAAGTGACCGTTTTGATTAAATTATCCAGCCAATTCAAGCAGTTCATTTTCTCAGTTGTCCCCATCTCCATCCACAATCAACCCCACTCAAGTGACCCAAAACTGTGGCTTGTGATATCATATAAATATATCCTTCAAGCAACGTGATGTTCTTCTTGGACCATCTTCACCACCCAGGGATGCTAGGTACCTGGGAATCAATTTGTGCTTCAAATGCATGTGACATCTTAATCATCCAATACAAATGCTACTTCAAGCAAGCAATAACAGATGGTGGCCTGAATTTTATAGCATCACCAGCATTTTCTGGGCAAAATTTATAGTTCAATCATCAGTGAGCTGAGTCCTGCCTCATTTTTTTTCTGTTTAATCTTTAGCAAACAACCATTCTGAAAACCCAAAGCATGTGCTGTAATGAAGCAATGGCCATTGACCAGTAATGTAGTATGTATTTCTGTCCACCCCACTCCTCCATTCTCAGATTGTGTGCACCCAACACACATAGTAAAGAAAGTGTCAAGGCCAGGTGTTGCTGTGGGGGTCCCAGGGAAGAGCACCTTTATCTTCAAGTTGAAATGCTAACAGGAAGATGGGATTTCACGACATTCCATGGCCCCTGAAGAACCTTCTACCTACTCAATACTCTTCCCTCCAACTAAGGCCTCCAGCAGCAGGACCAGTCTTCTGATCCTTGTGAATGTAGGTCTAATATAGTCCCTCAAGCATAAAGGGCATCTTCAGAAAGGATGGATGAACTCAGCCTCGTGGGACAAGCCCAGACACGGTTGGAGTCTTGGCCCCATCATCTATTACCTACGTGACCTGGAACAAGTCAACGTCATCTCAGATTCCTTGTCAGTAAAAAGAGCTAATAATAACCTTTGCTTTATAGACCTATTGTAATGATTAAACAAGATAATATTACGTAAGGCACTTTGCACAATGCCTGACACATAAAAAGCACTCAATAAATTGTAGTTAATAAAAAGCGTTATTATATATTTGCTATATGTGAGGAATGGTCTAATTTTTAACTGTATTACCTTATTTAAATAAAATAAACCTTTCCTCAAATGTCACCTTTCAGTGAGGTCTTCTCCAACCACTTTATTTAAATTTACTAATTTCCTGTCTGCATCACTCCTTATCCCTCTGCCTTGCCTTCCCCCCTTATAAGTTATTCCCTTTTAAAATACTATATAGTTTACTTAATTGTTTAATGACAGTATCCCTCCACGAGAATGGGCATGAGGGTAAGGAATTTTGTCTGTTTTTTCTTTGCTGTGTCTCCAGAGCCTACAATAGTAGCTGGTATCTCATAAGTAATCAATAAAAGTTTTGAATGAATGAATAATTGAATCCTCAAGAAAATCCTATGAAGCAGACACATTAGTATCCCCTTTTTACAAGTGAAGAAGGTGATGCACAGAGAGATAAAGAAACTTACCCAGGGAAGGGTTGGGATTTTAAAGCAATGACTTGGCTCCAGAGTTTGCCATCTTAACCACTATACCACACTGTTTCTTTTAAAGAACTCATGCAGGGAGAGAGGGGGGAGAGGGGGGAGGGGAGAAGGGAGAGAAAAGAGAGGGAGAAAATACGAATGAGAATAAAGGGAAGAGTGTATTTTATTCTATTTTTCATTTTGTTTTTTGCTTTTTGTTTTCCTCCTCCTCCCCAGGATAGTATCTTTTTCTCTGATGAAATTTCTGTGCAGTACTTTGGGAATCTAGCTTTGACCTTTTGATAAAGGCAGTGATCATTCATTTGTCCCCAGAATATCATCTTTAGAGGACACTTCCATTGTCCAACTATCACTCCGTTGTTTTTATGTATCTTTTTTACAAAGCTAAACAGGTAGGAATTATTTACACACCAAATAACTCATAGCTATTCAATACCATACTAGAGGTTCTAGCCAGTGCAATAAGGCAAGGAAAAAAGGCATCCATATTGGAAAAGAAGAATTAAACTGTCTTTACTCACAAGTGATATAATTGTCTATGTAGAAAATCCAATGGAATCTTCAAAAAAGTTCCTGGAACTAATATGTGAGCTTAGCAAGTTTGTAAATATAAGACTGGTATACAAATATCAATTGTACTTCTATATCCCAGAAATCATACTAAGTGAAGTAAGTCAGACAGAGAAGGACAAATATCATATGATATCGCTTATATGTGGAATCTAAAAAAAAATAATACAAATGAACTTATTTACAAAACAGAAACAGACTTGCAGACATAGAAAACAAACTTATGGCTACCAAAGGGGAAAGGGGGGGGGATAAATTGGGAGTTTGGGATTGACATATACACACTACTACACATAAAATAGATAACCAACAAGGACCTACTGTATAGCACAGGGAAGTCTACTCAATATTCTGTAATAACCTAAATGGGAAAAGAATCTGAAAAAGAATAGATACTTATATATGTACAACTGAATCACCTTGCTGTACACCTGAAACTAATACAACATTGTAAATCAACCATAGTCCAATATAAAATAAAAATTTTATAAAAATAATGGAAACTTGGGGAAAAACAATTAGAAGTTAAAATAAAAGGATACTATTATCCAAAGCATGAAATAGTTAGGGATACATCTGAAAAAGTTAGGAAAAACATGTACACTGAAAGCTACAAAACACTGCTAAGTGAAATTAAAGATCTCAATAAATTGAAAGATACAGTCTTCATAGCTTCTAAGACTGAGTGTTGTTAAGATGTCAGTTTTTCCCAAATTTGATATATAGATTCAACACAATCCCTGCCAAAATCCCAGCAGTTTTTTTTTCTTTTTCTGGAAATTTACAGGCTGATTCTAAAATGCATATGGAAATTCAAAGGACCTAGAATATCCAAAACAACTTTGAAAAGGAAGAATGAAGTTGGGAGACTCACACCACCTGATTTCAAAACTTAGTATAAAGCTAGAGTAATCAAGACAGTGCAGAACTGGCATAGGGATAAAATATTGATCAATTAAGCATCTAGAAATATATATATATATATATATATATATAAATTGATTTTTGATTTTCAACGAATGTGCTAAGGTAGTTCAATGGAGAAAAGATATTTTCCTTAAGAAATGGTACTGGAACAACTAGATATCCATATGTGAAACAAAACAAAACTTTGATCTCTACCCTGCACCATAAGCAAAACTTAACTCAAATTGGAAAACTGCCCTAAATGTAAAAACAAAACTACAAAACATCTAGAAGAAAACATAGGTGAAAACCTTTGCAACTTTGGGTTAGGGAAAGACTTCTTAGATATGCTACCAAAAGCATAATCCAGAAAAGAAAAAAAATGATAAACTGGATTTCAACAAATTAAAAATTTCTACTCTACATTTAAATGCTTCTACACTCCAGATTTTTAGTCAGTGTTGGATTCATAGTAATTATCTGGATAGCACAATAGTTTTGCCCTGTGTTTCCATCCTCTTTTTTAAAAATTTATTTATTTACTTATTTATTTTTGGCTGCGTCGTGTCTTCATTGCTGCGCGTGGGCTTTCTCTAGTGGCGGCGAGCGGGGGCTACTCTTCCTTGCGGTGTGTGGGCTTCTCATTGTGGTGGCTTCTCTTGTTCCGGAGCATGGGCTCTAGGCACGCAGGCTTCAGTAGTTGTGGCACGCGGGCTCAGTAGTTGTGGCTCGCGGGCTCTCTAGAGAGCAGGCTCAGTAGTTGTGGTGCATGGGCTTAGTTGCTCCGCAGCATGTGGGATCTTCCCGGACCAGAGATCGAACCCGTGTCCCCTACATTGGCAGGCGGATTCTTAACAACTGCGTCACCAGGGAAGTCCCCCCATACTCTCTTAGCACTGCAAACCATAGTGGGCCATGTTTCACTGGTTATTTGTCTGAAAAACAACATGTTTGGCCTGGAGGCATTAGAAGATGCCATTGATTTAAGCCTCTGTAATTCCTTCAGCTCAGAAAGAGCTGGGCTGAAAGCTAAAAATATTGGGGTATAAAGGCAAGATGGAGCATTGATAGATAGTTGGATGGGGGAGGAGGGAGGAAAGGAAGGAGGAAGGGAGAAAGAGAGGGAGTTCTAGACGGAGAGAGACACGGACTGCAATAGGGAGACAGAGACGGAGAGAGATGTGTTACTCAGAGGAAAACGGAGGAATCCTATTTAACATCCCTCTTCTTTGCATTCCTAGGCCTTCTCAAGCGAGAGAGGAGTAGAATTCCAGCCAGCACCTGGCAAGTGGACGTAACCCTGAGGTCCCCTGGAGCAATGCCAATGAGAGTTCTCCACCATGTATGTCACAGAGGAGAAAGGAGTTATTGAGGACCCCTGCTCTAGAGAGCAGCACGTTGCGTCTGTGATTTTGTGCAGCAGGTGAGAAGGGAGAAGAATGACACCTGCCTCCTAAGGCTCCATTAGCACAACACCCTTCTTGACTAAGCTGGAGAACCAGGGTCAGCACGGACAGTCAGATATTTAGGGGGATTTATGATGTTAGTGAGTACACTCTACATCCTAACCATCACAGAGATGCACGTGTACCCCCGAGGGAATATTTCCATAACTGGACTGTTTCTTCCTGGATCTTCCAGTAATTTCTTGTCTCAATCTGTGGGCATTATTTATGTATTGCCAGTGGTGCTGGGGCGTCTGCTTCCCCATTTCTGGAGCTGGCAAAGCAGATAACCAGAGCTCTGACTTGGTCAGGATCATGCTGGCCAGGTCACACTGTCCCCAGCTGCAGTATGTTGGCAGCAGAGGCAAGCATAATCACTAGTTGACATTTATTAAGCACTTGCCATGTGCCAGGCACTAGAAGAGCCTTACTTGGATTTTATTTTATCCTCACAACAGCCCAATGAGGTAGGTACTAAGCTAATCAGTGATAGAGCCAGCATTCACATCCAGGTCTATCTGACTCCAAAGCTGATGTCCTTTCAAATACACACAAGGCTGCATGATTAATTTATTTAAAGAGATCTTTGAACAGCCCCATCTACAGTTGGTTAGCACTAGGTGAAACCTCAAAATATGTCAAGCCTATGTGTTATTTACCCCTTGTTATTAAAAGTCCTTTTCAAATGTCTTATGTTACTTTCCTGCCTAATTAATGAGTATACTTTCTGGGGTAGATTTGACATTTTTGTTGTGACCAAAAGTCTCGCACTATCCTGGCTGGCGAATATTGGAGGGAAAAGGCAATTCGGCTATAAACGTACTGATTCTCAGGCACACTCCACTCCAAGTTGTTCTTAGGAATACATTCTGACATTGGCTTATGTTTTTATCATTTGCTTTTTTCTACAAAGGAGCAACAGCAGAGACGGAGGGGGAGGGAGGGAGGGCGTGGAGAGAGAGAGAGAGAGAGAGAGAGAGAGAGAGAGAGAGAGAGTTTGGGGCTTTGGTTTTTCACAAGCTTTTGTGATATTAGACTTAGTCTAATAGCTAAACTAAGGCACTATTGACATCATCATCACATCAAACTACAGCGCTTATTTGAAAAGTTCAGTACTTGACCATTTGATTGCTATGCTCATACAGCATACCACCAATGTGAAGTGAAAATACACACACACACACACACACACACACACACACACACACACACTCTCTCTCTCTCTTTCATACACAGAGGCAAAACTAGGGGGTTTAGTGGTAGTCACAGCCTACTGTCTTAGAAGAAATACAGGGCTCTCAATGAGAGGAAATGACATAATCATGAGATCATAGTACACAGGACATGGACTCCAGCGATGCACATGTAAACAATTCAATCTGAACATAAAACTGCACCACACTGAATCCACACAGAACAAGCAAGACTTCACCTCTTCTCTCTAAAGCAGGAAAGTTTTCCGTTTGGGTCCTGCCAACCAAAACCAGAGGACTGTTGGTGTGTTTAGTTGATTTATGAAGCTATGTGCTCCTGACTCTGCTCATCTAGAGACTGCTGAAAAGATAAACAGGCCTGTCCGTTATGAGACAATTTTGGCAAAAACAGCTTGGAATCAGTCTTCCTGTGGCATCTGCTACCAGGGTTGGCTCTGGATAGAAGTGTAAAGTGAGTAAGAATTGACTTGACCATCTCATATCCTCCTTCTGTACTCCTTTTTCTCCATTTTAGCATCCCCTCCCCAGCTTAATTCATTTAAGCCAATATTTATGGAACTGAACTCAACATTTATGGTATCGTCTACCAGGCACTGTGCTTGGGTGCTCTGCCCTGGTCCTGCAATATTCCTGGCCTTCACCAGTATTTGAACATTGAACTTGGTCTTTGTCTTTCCATAGCCTGAGCCTATGTGAAAAACACCTCAGGCTGAGAGGACTGATTCATTTCCAGCCTCATCTGCAACTGCCTGCAATCTAATTTTTAAATTGATGCCTCTGAATGTTATACACACACACACACACACACACACACACACACACACACACACACCCTCAGCCTTGGTTGTCTGGTTTGAAGGAGAACAGCTATAGTGATCTACGAGTTCTCTTTATTGCTTTCTTGATGAAGGGGTGTGTTAAAGGCTCGAGATAGCTCAACAGTAATATTGAGAAAGGGTAACTGTCCAAACACAAACAAAATGATGTTATTTTTGAGAAAAAGTGAAGTGTTTGAAAAGTACATGCTGTTTCCTTTCATCATCACTACCCCTACATTTTTTTTTAAGTGGAATGATTCCAATTTCTCCCCAAGGGCTCCATTTTCACAGAGGCTAACAGAACCCACCCACACAGGTATGGTAACGTACAAAGGGCACAGCACTCAGCTGGACATCCTGAGACCAGGCTCCAAGGCTTGTGTGGTGCAATTGGCCGACGTGTCTTGCTATCTGGGAGCAGAACTGCAGCACACATTGCCGTAGAAAGAGCACAGGACAGGTATCAGAAAACCAGGATTCTAGGCTGACCTCTGCTATGAACTAGACACGTGACTCTGGGAAAGTGACTGACCCTTCTTGAGTCCTTATCAGGTCAGCAAAAGTGTTGGTCTCATGTGACGTGTGAACATGTTCAGGTACAAAAAGAAAATCTGTAATGGCTCCTTGTGGCTACCATGTATGCTCAGTCTTGACACTTTAAGTGCTTGCTGGGAATAACCCAATGGATCAGCAAAAGGATTGACTGTGGCTTGATGTGTCAGACAGAATAACAGATTCACATTATCCAAGGGAACCAAATCAAATATGGTGGCCTGGTCTGGCTGGTCTCTGATTAACCTCTGCCAAACCTATGCTTCCTGATCTCAGTGGTATGGCTCTGCACTGCTTTTTTTCCCTGTCCTGTCAATTTGGCTCACTGTTAGCATAGAAGAAACTGCATGCACCTCCCTGAAAGTCACTGCCAGGGTAGTCTGGCTCTGCTGCTCAGACATATCCCATTCCATCTGTTCCTCCCTGAAACAGAGGGCTGGTACCCAGCTTCAGATCCAGGCAATAAAATGGAGCAAGCAGAATGACACAACTTTCACACTGTAGGTTTCTTAAGCTACTCGGCATGCTACGCTGCATGGCAGTTGGCCCCAAATGGATTGAAGTTGGAAAAAAAGAATTGGCCATTCAGTGTTAGCTTTGACCTCATCCACAACTTTAACTTGTTTTTTTATCAACATTAAAGGACTCTGTCTGTCTTAGTGACTAATTTGCCTTTTCCTCTTCTGACCTGGCCTTGCCTCCTGAGGGGTAAGTGGAGAAAATGAATGGGTTCAAGGGTCACTTTTCAGAAGCCTTCGTTGATATCCCCACATGACGTCTTCCCCACCAACAGCGCCCCGTGACTGCCTCACTGTAAACGCCATGTCGCCATCCTCTGTCCTCTATGAAGACTGAGTTCCTTGAGGGCACCTATCGTATCTTGCATTTGTCTCTGTGGCCCAGGGTCTTGCACAAGGGCACAAAGTCAAAGCTCGATAGATTTTACTGATTGTTATTACTATTATTGGTGCTAAAGAAGGGTTTTACCAAAATTGTTCATTGGGAGACCCCACGTAGGCACACAATATCCTCTCCAAACCTCAATTTCCTCGTGTATCAAATGGAAATAATAATAGTGCCTACTTCCTGAGCTTTTGGTGGGTGAGAATTAATGACACGAATTGTATCAAGCGCTCGGGGACAGAGGTTGGCCCATAGCACTCACTCAACACATACTAGTTGTTACTATTTTTAGTCATGAGGTATATTTGAGGCAGCTTGACTTGTCTTCGAAAACAGAGGAGGCCAGTTTCTTTCCAGAGAAGAAAAGAAGACGCCTTCTGTCTCCCAGCCTGTATCTGGCCTCAAAATAACAGAGGAATTCTTAAAAACTGCTATCCCCCTGTCATGAGGTCAAATAACATGAGAAAACCCAGCAGGACAGCACCCACCCTGGATGCTGTCCACTGTGAAAGGCACCACGGGGAAAACCCCAGGGAGCAGAGGCCCACCTAGCTCCCTGCCTCCCCACACACACTCCCAAACCCAGAAGTAACCACTGTCTCTGAACTATAACAACACACGTGCCTAAACGTTGATAGACACTGTTCTAGAGAGTGTGGGAAAATGCCCCCCCGGATAGTCTCACCATATTCTTGGAAGGTCAGTACTGCTGCTGTTGACAAAAATATCCTGAGGAGAAAATGTGCAGAAAAGAGTTAAAAAAAAAAACCCAACAACTTCCCGCCAACTGATGGGAGATAAGAGAAAGGGAACCTGAAACATATCCTTGAAGAGAATACTGGCTATTGGAGAACTTTTTAATCTTCATTAATAATCCCCGAAAAGAAAGAAAAATTGTAAAGAACCAGCACAATCTGTGAGTCACGTGCATGGCAGATAAAAGACACCTAGCTCAGAACGTGCGGGAAGGGAGGCCCTCACCACGGCAGAAGTTTGGGAGGTGTCCAACTCCAGCAAGTGGGATATAAGATCATGTTTATCTACTTAAGAATGTATTTATGCAGGCCTCCTACTGTTAACAAGCCGGGTATGGTATTAGCTATGCGTTCTTTATGTCATCTGAACTCCAATTCTACCGACTGCTCCACGGGGACTCTTCATTCACAAGGTAAGAGTCTGGGTTCCCGCAAAGCCAAAAGAAACAAAACAATGCTCCTTTCAAAGTGCAACAGCAATCACAAACATCCTTAATTATACATGAGGGCCTAATAAACGGGAGACTGTGCCCTGCAGTTGTCAGCAGGACAGGTGTGTACAAGATACCCAGACCAGGGCCTGCCGTTTCTGCAAGCATGGAGTTCAAAGCGATTCTCCAAGGCTATCTCTGTTAACCGCGGGCGCATGCTGACGATGAATTGGGACTAATTTGGAAACATTCAGCTGCTTGGGAATGTGTGTATCAATTCCCTTCCTTCATAATTTATTCAGCATTTTGATTGTGGTGCTCAGCAATAAATAACTGAAACTAGTTCTAACTGCTCTGAGGTTTCGTCTTCTGTCTTCACCACTGCTTTTGATATTCTCCGAGATAGCCCACATTCAACTTTATATGCAAACCTGAAATGGTATTCAGGAGGAGAAGGGAGAAAAAAAGGGAGCCAATAGCTCTTTCACTTTGGGAGTTGAAAATAAGATCATATTCAAAGTGCAGCATTTATGGTCCAATGCTGAATACATAAAATATATGACCGTTACAAATTCACCTTTCATGGCAAAGCCATGCTCTTGTAGTGATATATCTTACTGCTAGATTAGAGCTTTTAGCATGATGAAGGCATCTTTCATCTTCTCCTAGATGCAGGCTGGGTTCTCCTTTGGGGATGTATTTTTGCCCGTCACAATGCCCCACAGCCCTGAGACAGAGGGCTTACAAGAGGACCCGAGTCATTCACCAAAGGGCTGAAGCCACTTCAAAGGGGGAGCGCCTAATTGGAGGTATGCCATCTGCATGGGATCACACTGTTTCAGACTGCCATTCTCTGCTGAATCCAAAGGGAGAGGTCGGCCAATGTTGCTTTCTGGAATCAGCCCAAAGAGGTAAATCTAACATCACAAATATTCAGCCAATACAAGTTTTTGGCAATAACAAAAAGACAGTTTTGGGTTAGGTCATGGTACAGGTTAGTCGCTAGGAAAAGAATACACATATCATGTACATCAGTGACATGGTTACAATGCAAATGTAATTAAACCAGGATAGTTATGGAATGGCTTTCCAGATTCTTCTAAATCCACCCCAAATCTTAGTGTATGGATCAAAGACAGATTTTCATGGATTTTGCAAATCATAAAACGATTGATCAGTGCCACTGCTTCTTCTTTCTTCAACTTTTGAGACTCATAGCCCAAATCTTGCATTGCTATAAGTCTTTACCCATCACAATCAGCCCTAAAAGCTATCTTCCCAAAGCCATCCCTTGACTTCCCCCTCCCTCTCCTCCCCCTTCTTTAGTTCTTCATGCACCCCATATTCCTGACACATGCCTTACTCATTTAAATTCCCCAGTGACTAGCCCAAAGCAAAGCACACAGAAGGCATTCTGCAAATCTTTGAATGAATATGAATGAATGACAAAATGAGGACAGTACATGGCTTGGTGACAGCTATGTTGGATGCACAGGGGCACTTTTCACTTACTTCCCGTTCTTAGATGTGTTCCGGGCCTTTGTGGATGACGGAGAGTTGGCGCCTGGATTAGTGTTTGGAGAACTCCGTCTATCCTTACTATACCCACAGAAAGAATAGAAAAATATATACAACAATGACCACAGAGACAAAAAGAAATTAGTTATTTCATTTAAAGACTTTCAAGGCGTCTCTCTTTCAATATCTTAATCTCTCTTCTCCCCCCACGCCCCCCCCCGTGTGTGTGTGTGTGTGTGTGTGTGTGTGTGTGCGTGTGTGTGCGTGCATGTGTCTCTCTGTCTCTCTCGCCTGTCAAAATAAAGCGTGATCTTATCCAGTGCTGTCCTTCAAAGGTACAGAGAGTGGGAACCATTGGTCAAGTTCAAAGAAAGCTATTCTTTTGGCATTCAGAGCTTGAGCTGGTGGATGCCATTAATGACAGTGCCACAGCCCAGGCCTCAAGAGAGGCTCTGGCCAAAAAAATTAACTAGTCTTCAACATAAAATCCTTTATTTCCTGTCTCTGGGTTCTCTGTACTTCAAGTTCAGTTCTGAAGCTGCTGACTTGTTGTGAAGTATGTGGATGCCAAATGACTTCTAAAAGTCTTTGGGAGATACTATCAGATAAATTAATAATTTTCACTCATAATGTTAACATGGGAAGGCCGTGAATTCAGATATTCTTTCAGGTGAAGCACCACCTGCTTCATGAGTAATTGAATTTAGATCTGCACCTTCAATAACTCCACAGCTTATGTCAAACCTTGGAAACAATTACGAAATAAATCACTAGGAAGGTCTGCTTAATCTCTTCAGGTTAATAAACGCAGACAAATTAATCACTTGAAGGTAAACAAAAAGGAATAATTGATTGGAGGCTTCTTGATTACTTTATTCTATTTTCTTTATCAAACTATTTTTACCATTATCTTCAATTCAGCTGCTCTGCCTTGAAATTATTACTTTACTTCATCTCCAGATTTCCATGGAAACCAGTTCAAAGCCTTTTCCCCCGCTTGATGATGTGTGGAATTATTTATCCTGATTTCATCAGAAAGAATTTTTTTTTGTTACTAAGATCTACGTCAGCATAACCTTTTACAAAAAGTGAAGGTAAAGAAGAAAAAGGCATATCTTGGCTTTCAATGAGTATAATAGAGCCTTCCGAAGGCACAGAATATTGTCTCAGAGAATGTCAAAGAGCTTTCCAGATATTTATGAATCTTTTAAGTACCTCAGAAATAGATGCCTGCAAGTAGCTGTATTTAGATGTGGGGTGAGGTAGGGTGAGAGGGTGGGTCACAAAAGGTATTCTGCCTCACATCCATCAGCTTTAAGTGGCTACGTGGATGTGACTGGAACAAGAGATAATCATGGGTTCCTGGCGATTGCCAAGGCAATACAGATGTGTGTGAGCACAGGGCTAATCAGACAGATAGCGAAAGTTCCAGCAGGTAGGATTCAGTGTCCAGGAGGGTTCCAAAGCACTCCTTTGAAGTGGGAGTCACCAAGGTGAGCGCCAATCCTTCTGCTGGGGTGGGTGGCTCTGGAGAGAGTAGGCGCACAGTCTGTCCCCCAGGAGATGTCAGAAGCCCGCTGAGACGAAGTGCTGAAGAACTCATGCAGCACTGCCCCTGCCCATCCACGCTGACTTCCTGGCAAAGAACTCCTTAACCATCCCTGGGACCATAGCAGCTACCATCCTCATTCAGAACCCCCCTCAGAAACGAAGTGATAACTGGACAAAAGACTAGAACTCAGAAGAATTCATAAGTGTCTCTTCCAGAAGGCTGCTGCAGTCTCATGCAGAGGATGAAATACGCTGTGTGTTGCAGAATTCAAGCGAGTCTCAATTCCCTCACTTCCACATTCAGCTCACTGGCCACTGAGCCTTCCTCCTCCCACCCCCTCACTCAAACTGGAGGCAGTGGGAAACTTTGATGGAAGCCTTCTGAAACAAGGGATCTTTTGATCTTGCAGGCTGCTAGGTTCAGAATAGTAGGTGGTCACTCAACACCCTGTCTCCTGAGTCACTAAGTTCAGGCATCCACGTTCTTTTGAATAAAAGACACCCATTCCCACTGCTGTATTCCCAAGTCTGTGCCTTGCGAGCCAAGGGTCTTTAAAATCTGCATGACAAGTGACCCTCTTTAAGCTCAATGCAGGGCACCGCAGGACATCTGGGAAAGCTGTCAGCTGGCCGTGGCGACCTTATTAACAGCTGCTTTGCAGGTGGGAGGAGGTGGTGGTCCTGGAGCAGTCTTCCTTTAAGTGATCGAAATAAGGACCCCCTCTGACCAAGTGCCAAATCCTTTAAGGGCAGATCTGAGTGGAATAAACACAAAACTTGCTCAGAGAAGAATCACAGACGGAAGGTACGGCACCAAGACTGGAGGTGAAAGTAATCAAGTAACTCAAAATGTTTGTTCCGTGCCAATAGCAGATCCACTGACAGTGGCAAAAGGTATCTGAAAGTGGGGGAGTGGCCAGCAGAATGGCGGCAGGCTTGGATCCTAGGAGTTTAATTCTGTAGATGTACTAAGGAACTGTTGTATAGAAAGGTTGGCCTAACACTGAGGGAAAAGAGCTCCCCCTCAAAGTTCCAGGCTGAGTACGTAAGTCTGGACAAGATGCTATGATTCTGAAACTTTGAGAAAGAGAGACCCCAAGTTTTCCAGAAGTGCTCCACGAGAGAGAAAGAGAAAATCTTGCAACTGCAGACTGTCTGGGAGCCTCAGAGATCTGAAAAAACATGGGTCAATGATCCATTAAGATGCTGCCGAGGATGCTGACCACTGAAAGAAGCATGTGGCAATCCCAGGGACTTACAGGAATAAGCCCTGCCTGCTTTTGGGATACCTGGATGATAACTTGGGGGTATATGAGATTGGGGGGGCTGCCTGGAATTAGAGCTAGTTTCCAACTTACACATCTGAAACAGGCGCATCCCAGTTGTCATTATTTTGTCTGTCTCTAGACGACTTGTCAGCCCTTTTGACTTTCATCTCCTCTTTGGGATATTAAAAGCTATGGCCTGAAATCCCAGGGGGCATGGATCCAGGCTTCTCCCACTCCTTAGGAGTAGCTATCTCTTTCCTGGGGTAAGATTCTTTCCTCTCTCCCTCCCAAGCCAGCCTCATCAAAGACCTATGGATACAATGCCAGGTGGGTTCCTGATAGGAAAATTTAATGAATACCAGCACTCGCTCTGTCTGTTTGGTCGGCTGTCCATCAACATGTATCGTAAACCATTTTCCATCGGCTCCACAAATGTCTCCAACACCAGAAAAGTGAAAAATAAAATCCTGCAGTATTATGCACATTGTATCCAGGTGGGAAAACTGTGACTAACCCAACTCTTCAGCATTTTCAAAGTGTTTCTGATTGAATAATTTGATGCTGAAATGGCATCCAGGGTACTTAACCCAAAATGGCAATCAGATCCACTTCAATCTGGATTTTTTCTCTTAGGTCAGAGAGGTACTTGAGGGAGAAGAACCTAGCAGTTTCAAACACCCTCGACTCACTTTCTTGATGGGTGGCATACAGAAACTTCTGCATTTCCGGTAGTACGTCGTAAGCTCTTTTTGGAATTAATTCGTCTCAGACCCATGAGAAATAGTTGTGTTGCTCTAACTAAAACAGCACTGAATTTTTTAAAATTAATTTTCAGGGCCCTAGGAATTTGAAATTGTATTTCGGAAGAGCGAGTTGGGCTATAATACTCATTGTCTACATATCTTTTATTTGGCACTTAGCATGGGGTGCCTGTAGTGTTGTTTCTATTTTACTGTTTATCCATCTCTCCAACTAGCTCTTAAGAGGGCGCTCCAAAAAATATTTGTTGAACAAATAAATGAAAAAGCTGCATTTCGGCTCAGTGGAAAAGGAGTGCCAACTGTATCAATGTCAGGCACCGGTGGGAGAGAAGGAAGTGGTGACACACATGTCCCATATTTTCCACGCCTAAGGAAGAACGGTCTGGGAAAACTGGATTCGTTACTGATGGTTGATCATCACGTGGATCACAAAGAGGTGAGCTTAGAAAGGACTTGCTCGGATGGTTGGCTAGCGCCGCGAATAACAACAGAAAGTCTGTTGCATTTGTATGGCTTTTAGTGTTTTTCCAGTGTGTGTTCTTGTAAGTGGTAACAGAGATGAAACCCAAGCTATTGTTAAGGGTTTACTTCAAGTCTCTCTGGGGAAATGGTAGCTACTCTTTGCTCCCTAGAAATGACGCTTGGCTTCTTAGAGCTCCCAGGATAAGGAAATGTGCTTTACAAACATAGAGTCTAGCAGGCATAGAAGCTCATCTATCTCCTTCCCAAAAGGTGCTTGAGTGCCCTCTACAACATATCAACCCACCGAGTGGTTGTCTTTTGAAGCCTTTTAAATCATGATTGCTTCCCCATGAAAGCCTGCTTTTCTATTTTCTAAGAGGCTCACGTTGCTGAAGTATTTTTGCCCTTGTCCTGTTACTGAGCAAGACAGCTCTTCAAATATTGATTTCCTTTAATTAGAGCTGGTGAGGATTCTTCATTTCATTTTTCTGTCTTGCTAGGTTATGTCCTGAGTGGTTTTCTTTCTTGGTTCCAAACTTTTTCATTTTCTTCTACCCGAAGTGTCTAAAGTCGAGTCCATGTCTCTTTAAGCATCCTCTTCCCATGATCTATGATTTCTATTAACCATCAAGCAAAGAAAGTTCAGTTCACTAAGCTGTGCTTTCCTTTAGCTTCCTCCCCTAGGTTCCCTTTGTTTAACTGTGGGCAATGACTGAGGGTTTTTAGACAAGAGAAAATGCACATCTTTATTGCTGTGAAGCCCATTGTGGCTACAGTCTCTCAGAAACAACCTCAGGCATTCAAAGCATTTACTCAGGAATCTTGAGTTCTAGTCCTGGCTGCCAGGGAGGCATGTGACTTCCTTCTGTCTTAGGATTCTCCTCTCTAAAGCAGAGGGCACTCAGCTGATCAGGTAGACCATCCACACAGAAGCACACAATTACTTTGTAATTGCAGAGCTCCTGGAAAAGGCAGCTGGGACGCTCGCATTATCTTGGCCTCTCCCCTTCCATTAATTTTTCACTCTAACAACTCACCACAGGGGCACTGGGGACTGGAGCAATAAGCTTATTGATTATTGTTGCCCTTTTGCTCTCTTCACCTCTTGGCACGTACTGTTTCTGCCCAGGGAAGGCGGTCACATCCCTGAATGCCTCACTGGCATCAGGAAAGAACATGATCAGTTCCTAAATGTTATTATTTTCTCATTTCGGCTGGCTATTCACTTAAGTCTTTACCAAGAGCTTGGATGTTGGCTACAGACTATCAGAGGCCACTGGAACTGTGTCTCACCACTATTGCATTCACATCTAGCCCTGGGTTCCTCCATCAGATAGGGGATTGAGAAGCAAAAAAAAAAAATCATAGTTCTGGTATTGGATGGTTTAGGGTGATTGAGACCTGAAATATGACGGGAACCTGGACCAGAATAGTTGTTACGCGGGTGGAAAGAAGGAAACCACGCATGGCATAGCAAAAGGAAATGACTGAACTTGAGAACTGACTCCATCTGGAGAATGAGAATAAAGTCTACATGAGGCTGCTGAGAAGGTTTGGAAGCTGAATGACTGGGAAAACAGAGGTGCCAGTGAAAGAGACAGATTCGTTGAGAGGGGGATCTGGACTAGAGGGGAAGATGATGGATTTGGCCAGGAGCATATCGAGTTGGGGTGTTGATGGACAGTGTCCAGCAGGCAATTAGAGAGATGGCACAGCAGCTCAAGAAGAAAGAGACAGGGTCAGATGTACAGTCATCGCTCCCAAGTGGGAGTCAAAGCTGTGAGATAAGCCGCAAAGCCTGATGGGACAGCAATCCATTGTGATTAACGAGCGGATGTTTGGGGCGGGGGACAGCCTGTACTGGAACCCGCTTTCTTCCACCCCAGTTTGTGATGATTTACAAGTGGGTTCCAAAGTCTTATAACCCAGGGGCTCAAGGAAAAAAGCCTGAGCCAGTTCACTTACTCGTATAGGGTTCAATGCTAAAGTTACTGAGGGAAAGTACAGGCCTCAAGCCTTTTTCGGTCCATAGGCTGCTATGGGTCTGTGCCCATAGGCTGCTTCTCCCCATCCTCTTAGCCCAGCCAGATTGCTTACAGGTCACAAGGCGAGCTGGACACCAAGGGGAGTGGTGGGTGGCAATCACCGTCAACCCATTTCCCAACGACACCTCGCAAAGTACATCCCAGGCTGCTGTCACCTCAGTGTAAGGAGGGCAGCCTGGCAGAGAAGCAAAACTGAGCTTTAGACTTCGGCTTCACTTGCAGCTCGTGTCCCTTCCTCTTTGCTCCCTTTTCCCAAGGACTAACCACATATCAGAGACTATACCTCCCATCGATCGTGCTAAAATCCACTCCTATTGTTTGGCATTATTCCCTTCCCTTTCCTGTTCTCAGCCTTTGCACTGTGCCTTACGAACTGGCATCCTCAGTCACCCTCTCTTAGCATTCCTAATGGTACAAGGATGACACAACTAGTAACATCACGGTTGGGGATGGGGCAGCCTGCCTGGGAGCAAATCAAGGGCTTTGCCCTTGAAGAGCCAAAGTACCTCAGGCTTCCTGAGTTGAGCTGAGTTCAGGAGGGCAATGTTTAAGGACCTGTGGCCATGACCTTTCCCAACTTGAGGCAAGCTTTGGCCTCAAGCTCTCGATCTGTAATCGACCCACCGAATCACCTAACTTCTCTGGGTCTCGGTTTCCTCTTCTGCGAGTCCTACTTCTTAAGGCCACATCAAAGTTTTGAAACTTATAAAACATTAAATAATATATTCACTCAAAAACGTTTACTGTGTGTTTTCTGTGTGCCCTTCATCCTGTTGGGCCCTGGGGATATACTGATGAGTGGGACAAGGTTCCTGCCCTCAGGCGGCCCAAAGGCTGGTGCAGGAGGCAAGCACATTGACAGATACAAAACAACACCTTGTACCAAATGGGACAACGCAAGTGTGAAAAGATACTAGGGAAATAAACCAGACGGCAACCACCTATGCTTAGGGGAATCAGGGAAGGCAAAGGTAAAGCTGAATTACTATGATGAAATTTATGATTTGTGTTAAAAATCAGAAATCAAAAAAAATCAGAAATCAGAAAATGAAACCTGGGTTATGAGAATTTTCAGAAAACAGAACGAATTATGCCTATCCTTAGTTTGAAACACTTATCTGCCAACAGTGGCTCATAGACTTAGACATGAGAATAACCTGGAGAACTTGTAAAACCCAGATAGCTGGGTCCTACCCACAGTCTCTGATTCAGCAGCTCTAGGAAGCGGGCCTGAGAATTTACACTTCTACCAAGTTCCCGGTGATGCTGACGTTGCTGGCCTTTGAGAGCCACTGCCTCATCGCTTCTCCGCCTTTCTGCTAAGATCAAGTGGGGAGAACCACTGCCTCACAAGAAGCATGAGACAGCCACACTTAGTGGCCACTGAGGGATCACAGTCTGCCGTATCCATTGCCCCTGCTTTCTAGGCAACATGATTAGAATCTTCTGGATGAAATATCCCCCCCGTACTGCTACTGAGTCAGGAAAAGGCAGACGCCAAGGGCCGCCAACATCCATCTCTGGAGAAGCTCCTCTTTCCTGAGGAAGTGGAAATTACTGCAAACACCACAGAGTGGAGCTCAGAGCAGGTGAGACCAAAATTGGATCCGACAGCATTAATTGAGCTTGAAGTTCTATTTACTGAAAATCATCTGGCATAATTAAAAATTCACAACTGGAGCCTAGCTGGTGAACATTATGCATTAAGGAGTCCCCAGAGGAGGCCAGAAAAGTCTCAGTGAACTTTTAGGAAAAGCCAAAGAGGCCAATTGCTGTGGCAGGAATTAGCACACAGAGGGAAAACGAAAAGTCTGTCCATTTCCTTGGAAGTGCGATTCTGACTTTCTACTTCAGAATGACGTGAACCAAGGGCGTCGCTGGGGGCGGGGGCAGGAACTGATCATTTATTCATTTCCTTTTCTCTGGTGAATAATTACTTTGTTTTTACTTTCTACTATGTTCTTATGGGATTCTCAAGAATGTCCACTCTGCCTGCACATTATATATTAAGTTCTTTGAGGACAAGGGTAAATTGTGTTCCTATCTGTTCATAAAGTTTCTTATGACATCTGTCATATAGAAGGTTTTCAATATCTGTTGACTGCTAAGCATCCTGATAAATGTGGCTTCTGACGTATGTTTTTTGAATTGAACAGACTAACACATATTAAGTTAGAGGTCTGGTAACAGAGTCATGTGCCTTTGGGTTTTTGTTCAAATGACATATCAGACCACACCGTAGGCCTACAAAGGTGATAGCCTATCACAGTGCCATTACTGAGCTCCAATGCCCACTGATATGAAAGTCAAGTAGGATAAAACCAGTGGGAATCAGCAACTTTGGAGACTGGCATTGCCAAACGAACTGAAGGCAACTCTAAAGTTGTAGAAAGAGCATGGGCGCTGGCATCAGGCAGACCTGGGGTCATACCCTATCTTTGTAATAGCTGGATGATCTTGGACAGGTTGGGTGATGGAGGCAGGGTTGGTCCTGCCTAACCAAGGCCTCTGATCTTAACACTGGGGCTTCAGGGCACCAATTCTCTAGCTACACGTTAGTGTCCAAAGCCAGGAGCATTCAAATACATTCTTGTGGCTGAACTCCACATCTTAAGTGCTTTCTAAGGGGGTGAATATATTCAAGATTTAAAAGTGCAGCTGGGGGCTTCCCTGGTGGTGCAGTGGTTAAGAATCCGCCTGCCAATGCAGGGGACATGGGTTCGAGCCCTGGTCCAGGAAGATCCCACATGCCGCGGAGCAACGAAGCCCGTGCACCACAACTACTGAGCCTGTGCTCTACAGCCTGCAAGCCACAACTACTGAGCCCACATGCCACAACTACTGAAGCCTGTGCACCTAGAGCCCATGCTCCGCAACAAGAGAAGCCACTGTGATGAGAAGCCTGCACACCACAACAAAGAGTAGCCCCCGCTCGCTGCAACTAGAGAAATCCCGCGTGCAGCGACGAAGACCCAACACAGTCAAAAATAAAATAAAATAATAATAAATAAATAAATAAAAATAAAAGTGCAGCTGGCTCCTTAGAAATAAAATAGAAGGGCCATGTCAACAAGGTGTTGAAAATGCTTTCTGGTGTATTTAGGAAAGAAAAGTTCTCTCAACTCTGCTCCAGTATGTCTCTTAACAGCTCTGTGCCTCTAAAGCCAAGGTTTTTAAAGGTTTCCCTTCATTTATATTGAGAGGGACAGTTAAGGCTCAAAAATATTTCCATTTTCAAAGTGCTCAAGCATCACTCATTCAGGGATCACACATTTGTTTGACTGCATGTTGTTTCTAAGTAGGGGCTCCTTTGCAAATATTATCTGTTCTATGATGTGTATAGGCAACTTCTAATTTTCTTTTCCGAGTGAAACCCAATAATCAGCTTCTTTCTGTTGTGTTCCAATTTGGAAATCTGAGCATTCTTCTACTGTGTATGTTCATGGGAGATTAAAATACTGAAAATTCATGGAAACAAATCTTGTTCTCCATCACCCATTAATCACTGTTAAATACTAGGCTTTGTATAATTTATAACAATATACTTCTTTCCACGAATATGAGTTTTTAATAACAGTCTAGTCTAACACAGAGCACTTAGCTAAGCCAAAGATTAAGGCTCTTTATTGAATATACCCCACCTCAGGCAATGGAAAGACTCAGAAATATGGAGCTAGAAGGCTCCTTAGAGACAAGAAAGTAGGGTTCAGAGAGGAGAATGGATGGACCCAAGGGAGGTATCCAAGCATGGACATTGAGTTAATGATACAACTTGGCTGGCACCTAGCAAACCTGGCCAGAGCCCCTACAGAATACAGAACAAGGCAGGAAGGCTTGGGACCAAAGATGAGGTAACATGAATGAACTGCGGCTCCATTTGCCAACATAAGTAGTACAAGAAGGCGGGGGGGAAGCCTTTGGGAGGGCGGAGGGTATGTGGAAGGAAATGAGAGGTTCAGTCTTGGGTTATGTTGAGTTTTCTGTGCCTGTGGGACACAAATTGACAACTGGATATGTGGAGGCAAAGCAGCTACACATACCTCAGCTGAAGAATGGTCTCCAGAGACTTGGGAGTCTTCAGCATATTGGTGGCAGTTGAAAATCTTAGAGTAGAAGAGATTATACAGGGAGAGTGTGTAGAATGAGAAAAGAAGAGCCTGGGAGGAAGATTAATGACAAGCTAGAATGGAGAAAGTGGGCTCATGCAGGCCAAAGGAGAAACTGGATCTGGAAGCAGGAATGTTGCAATCAGAAGAGACTCATTTGCTGATTGTAAGACAGTTTTGTGTCTTGGGGTTCCAACTGCTCCATCTTGCTTTCTCCTAGTGCACTTTTCTGATTAGCTGTGGTATTTCATCAGTCATGCTGTCCCTTATAATGCCAAGAGTATTTGATAGAGAATGAGCCTTCTTGATCACATGCAACCTGTTCTCATCAATTCCTGGAAAAGATGATCTGAAGTATGCTGAAGGAAGCATCTTGTGCCAAAGAAATCCATAATCATAGGCTTCAGACATATTTTTTTCAGTCTGGCCTTATTTATTGAAACATAGGTCAATAAAACAAGAAACTGTTTTAGTGCCTAAACTAGATGAAGCAACTGTACTAAAGTTTATGCAAATATGACTATAATCTCCCAAAGAAAGAACTAGTCTGCTTTTCATTATTGTTCCTGTTGTTTGCTTCCTCTATTATGTACAAAATCAGAAAGGGGCCTTACTGCTCCCCCCTTGGTTTTGAAACTTCAAGAAAATCTTGGCTCTGGAATAATCAGAATTCAAGTCAGCCACGTGCCAAGATCCAATTGTTTTGCACTTGGGCAGGCCTGGGCTTCCTGAGAGTCCTGATATCATCTCTGTCACCTCATTGCAAGATAGGTTCTGTGCTTTGAAATAACGGCCCTCTAGTTGTCCCCAGCTACTAAACAATCAACCTCCTATCAACAAGTTCTTTAAACCTGTACAAACTGGGTGTCCATAGATTTCTCTATGGCAAACACTGAAATCACAATGCAAGATCTCCCTGTCTGGGAGCACTTCTTGCCTTAGGGAAAATGGAGAAGTGGAGAGGTAGAAAACTACAGTGATAAAAACGTGAAAGGCACAAATGAAGCTTATTACTGCAGAAGTCTAAATGAAGTAAAGAACAAAGTCCTCATGAAAAATGTCCTCCTTACTGACTGGGAGCAGATCCTACTATCAGAAGATCCTCCCCTCTTCCTTAACTCCCTCAGCCTTTGTGAGGAAATGACTGTCTTCACTCTCTTATTGACGCTGTCTACGAAGGAACGCCGTGAATGTTAAACCATAGTAAGCCACTACCAGATCCCCCTCAATGGGGGATAGATGGGTCAGAACACCCCAGCGACGGGTTGTAAAGAATGATTCTCGGGACTTCCTTGGTGGCACAGTGGTTAAGAATCCGCCTGCCAACGCAGAGGACACGGGTTCGAGTCCTGGTCTGGGAAGATCCCACATGCCACGGAGCAACGAAGCGCGTGCACCACAACTACTGAGCCCACGTGCCACAACTACTGAAGCCCACGCACCCTAGAGCCCGTGCTCCACAACAAGAGAAGCCACCACAATGAGAAGCCCACCCACCGCATCAAAGAGTAGCCCCCGCTCGCTGCAACTAGAGAAAGACCGCTCGCAGCAACAGAGACCTAATGCAGCCAAAAAATAAATAAATAAATTTATTTTACAAAAAGAAAAAGAATGACTGCCTGTGAGATAGGCAGATAACTTAAGCTCTGAAGGGCTGGAACCTTCATCAGGGTTCAAGAATGGCAGTTAATCATCATGCCCTGGAAGGGGTGGGGGGACCCTGGAAGCAGCACAAAAGATCCAACCAGGGAAAGCAAGAGTTGACACTTAAAGGAAAACAAGGTGGTATTTATCTCAGGGAAACCCAGAATTGGGAGGAAAGGCACCCAGATAGATGCATAAAATGGGTATAATGGCTCAGGGGCAAAAGAAATGTGCTTCCTAAAGACGTTCAATGCTTCTCCTGGGATTCTCAGAATTATGGATTTTGTGACTCCTGTCTACTCAATGCTAATTGTGTTTTCCTTTTGTCTTCTCAGTGTGATTTATTAAGGTTACCTTTGATATTCTCAGCTTATCTGGGGCTTACGGGAGGACCATTCAGTGTTAAAGTTCCAGAAACTCAAGAGGGAGCTGAAACCCCAGAGGGAAAGTGTGACCCTCTTACTCTCAAAAAGGTTTGCTGTTTTTTTCTTTGAATTTCCTTCAGGAGCTCTTGCTCTACTCATTTCTGGTAGGCCTGGGTAGGACTGTTGTTTAAATTAAGGGGACATGGCCTTTACCACCTGCTTGCCAGAATGTCAAAACTCAGCCAGACCTTGTCAAGGCACATTGTCCAACTGCCCATGGTTCTAGAGAAAGGTTATCCATGGCCCATGCAAGACCATGAACTCCAGGGAGTCAACAGCTTGCAGGCCTGGGTCCCGACCCATCTAATTTTGGTTTCTGGGCACGGTACAGAATCTTTGTTTTCCTAGACAGCATCTCTTCTGGAACAGACCGTGCCCTTCAACAAACGAGCAGACGGAGCAGAGTCAATTCTTAATTCTGTCAAGTGATGGCCACAAACTGAAAGTCAAGTAGAGCACCAACAGCCGCAATCCTAGCATCAGTAACTGCCACAGGTCAGTGATCCCCGTGCTGAAAGGTTCCGGCTTAAGTGGAAATTTCCTTCTTGGCAGTTTTATACAACTGGCTCCAGAGATAAGAAAAAAACAGGGCGGTGAACGCTGCTCTATGCACTCCCTTCCCACTTTTTCTGATATTTGGAGGCATCTAGAAATTACGATGAAAGATGTATCAATATATAGGGGAAAAGCATCAAATCTATTGTGGAAATAGGGGCTGTGACTAACGGAAACACAGTTTATTCCAAGGAGCACAAGGTCAGGGATAGTAGCATGGGCCAGGGAGAATGCAGGTTGGTGTTAGACCATCACAGGCTAGGTCACAGCAATAATTTTTTGTAATTTATAACCTACCACTACCCCAAATTAAAGGTAGCTTATCCTAAGGTACACCTATAATGCGACCCTGGGAAAAAACAAGATCAATAAACATAGTTTTAAAAGGGAGAGAGACTCGTTCTCAAAATCTTAGGCAGCAGGATTACTGAAATTGACGGCTAGAGTTAGCTCTGAGTTTCCTAGCAACGAAGGCCATAAGGGAAACAAGTTGGATAACAGTGTTTTCAACTTGAGATAAAAAGGAAGGGCATCCTTTTGTCAGGAGAGTCAAACTTATTCCTGGTGCTGAGTCTAAGAAGCACAGATTTTTCTGGAAATACAGAAGCATTCTCCATAGGACAGTATCTTATATAGACTTTTTAAAAAGTCGACTTGAGCTACTACATATAAAATAGATAACTAATAGGGACCTCCTGTATAGCACAGGGAACTCTACTCAGTACTCTGTAATGACCCATATGGGAAAAGAATATAAAAAAGAGTGGATATATGTCTATGTATAACTGATTCACTCTGCTGTACAGCAGAAACTAACACAACATTTTATATCAACTACTCCAATAAAAATATTTTTAAAGAGTGAAGTTGAGTGCAGTATAATTTCCAGACTATAAAATTCATCCATGTTTAGCAGCTGAGGATATCTTGTTAGAAGGTAAGCTAGTGGCAGCAACCTGCAGGCAGCTAAGATAATGTGGTGTAGGTGCAGCCTTCCTGGTGATCTAAGCGGCTACTGGGGGACAGGGTGGAAAACCTAGAGGCATGCATTTGAACATGGGCCCTAGACCAATGGTTCCCCAAACCACACGCTCATTGGACTGCAGAAAGGATAGATCCCACTGAGTCGTCTTATGTCAGTGGGCTTGGGGCTTTCCATGGCTTTCTTCTCCCAGTTTCCCTTGGACTTCTTTCTAATTCTTTGTTCGGGACCCCTGGGGCACTGCTCTCCTGTCAAACTCTTTTATCATTATCTCCTCCTTCTATTGGCAATTCTCCTTCTATGCCTCCTATCAGTTCCTCAAGGCAGGGCACTGGCTCATCACCTGAATTGCAAATCTAGTGATCTGATGCTCTTTGCAGGCTCGGAGACCACTTTTTTCTTTCTTGCTCATAGCTTACCTAGGAAGAGTAAGGAAATAGATAATTTTCCCCAAGGCATACTCCCGTTTAATCAAAGAAGACACAAAAAGGCACCAGGCCAAACAAAAAGGCTCCCTCTTTCAAGACCTTAACAAATTAAAACCCACATTAATTAATTCTCTGGCCTTTTAATTGTTCCTGGATTAAATACACTGGGGTGATTTTTCATTCCAGCCCAGGTTTTCACAAGCTCAGTAATTCACTTAGGGAATTCTGACATCACATATTTGGCCCTGCTGGTCAATGAAGTCAAAAGGAGTAACTCATTAGGAAGTAAGAGGTATTAATTAGACTTTTGTAAATTTACACTCATGAAAGATGCTAGCTCCATCCAGATTGCTGGAAGGAAAACCAGGCTCAGAGTTACTTGGCAAATAAGTAGTCAAGGTAGACAGCGTGACAAAGTCTTGAAACAGATCTTTAGCAAGAATCCAGGGCCTATATTATACCCAGTGAATGCTGGTCCTCTTAAAGTTGTCACCTGAAGAGGCTGTATACAGATTCCAAGGATGCTGCCGGCATTCACAACGTTTCTAGGGCTCTTCTCTGGGAACTATCTTCACAGACATTTATGAAACATATGAGAAATATCATTCACGACTGTGTGGTCACACCTCACTTTTGGCCCTAACCATAGAACCCAGCTTGATCATCCAGTTAGTACATCATAATTACCTTCTGATGACATTTGACTGATTCCAGAAACCTAATGCAAGCTCAAAGGACAAAGATGTCTCCTTCAGTGGGCAGAGTCAAGAGAACGCGCTACAGCTGTCGAACGTAGCAACCAATGCAGCTACATGGAAAGCTTGATTATATTGAAGAAATCGGCACCCT
The DNA here is from genome assembly GCF_003676395.1 of Aethalodelphis obliquidens. Lineage (NCBI taxonomy): Eukaryota > Metazoa > Chordata > Mammalia > Artiodactyla > Delphinidae > Aethalodelphis > Aethalodelphis obliquidens. The sequence continues at coordinate 324,948 of NW_020838059.1, read as the reverse complement.
TTCCATCTATTAATCCTGCTATGTTTGTTAAAAACAAATCTGTTCCATTCTTTTATTCACGGTTGTGCTTTGGCTTCATTCTCCTTTTGATTAGAAATAAATCCTAGTATCAGTAGTCCTGGATACGTTTTTGAGAGTTTTCTTAGTGCGTAAAGATGAAAGGCCCAGGTACCAAGCTGAAATGCCCCCCTTTTTGTAGCTCCTCCCAACATGTGATCTTTCACTGACTTCTCTAATGGAAATAGTTCTGCTGATGCATAAGGAAATAGATTCGTATGTCAGTGCCTTCAAAGGTCCATTAAACATAACGTTATTTAAAAGCACATTAACTATCCTAACCAGTGTCAGACAACACCAGGGAAGTGCAGGAGTTTGAAGACTAATGCAGAGTTTCAGGATGCTGAATGAGAATGTAAATCACAGCTCTCACTAATTAAAACTTTCGCCCTTTGATTGCGCCTGGATTAAGTTCACTGGGGTAATTTTTCATCCCTGCCTGGGTTGACACAAGCCCAGTAATTCACTTTGGCATTCTGACGTCACTTGCATGGCTCTGGAGTCAAGAAAAGTATCTCATTAGGGAGGGAGAGGTATTAATTAGACTTTTGTAAATAGTGACCGTGAGGGATGCTAGCCCCTGATTTCACCCAGACTGTTGAGAAGAGCACCACGTGGACAGACGGAAAATTGGGGTCCTTGTTCTAAGCCATCACACAAGTCCCTCAATTGATTGGTATGCCTCGGTTCACACAGATGAAACATGTTTTAACAAGACAATCTCACTACCTGACTTCACAGACTAATGATGGTGATAAACGGGAGATGTCAGATGACAACAATTTAATTATTTTATAATTAATATGTGCTAATGATTCTGATTTTATACTCGTTATAGCAGTCGAGGACTTACTGTACAAGTTCACAGCTGTCCTCTACTATTGTTTCAACAACAACCCACTTACCACCTGCTACAGGCAAAGCTCGAGTGATCCAAAAATATTATGTGCTCTCGACTCTCAAAGAAATTACTGAGTTGTAATATTAAATTCTAGGACACTCAAATGAGCCCTCTCCCTTGCCCCTTGCAGCTCGGTCATGGTACATTTAGGAGCAATAAAAGAATAATTAGTTCATAATAGTCTGGTTTTGTGCAACCTTTATACACTAATAGAAGTCCTCGCCTGTGCCCACTATATTCAGGCTTTTCCTTTCTCTGCCAGTCTTGGACTTCTTTGCCCAGCTGCCTGGATGCCCTCTATCTACGTGTCAGCTCTCCTCGTGGGTCATCGGGAATAGAAGCTGAGGACAGGTCCCTTGGGGATCTCAGCAGTAGGGGAGGGGAGGAGGGGTTTGGATGAACCCTCCAACTTATTACTTTCTCCACAGACGAAGCAGGATGATGAAAAGGAGAGCCAGGGAGCCAGGGCTCATTTGGATGGATAAGTTCTGCTATTTGTAGAGCAAGCCTCATTACCTCATAGCGCTGCTTGGCTTAATGAAGGCCCTTGCTGAATAAACAATCGTACCTAGAGGCAATACGAGCATTCTGGGCCCATGAAGGGCACCCTTTGTTGGGGGAGGGGGAGAATAAATGGCGTGTGATGGCTGAGGGATCAATACTTCTCTGAATGAATTTCATCGTAAGTGACACCCCTTTGGGATAAGGAAGGGCCAGCTGGAAATTGTTCAAGGTTATCAACTAAACAACAGCATCTAGAGTATTCAGGTGAAACATTTGAAATGTAAACCGGTGATCATACAAGAAACTACAATGAAAATTGGTTGTAACCTGCCCAGACAGAGGGCACCGATAATTCGACATTTCCGAGAATCCTCGTACAAATCTTCAGTCGAGTAACCAGACCCATCAGAGGATAGCTTTGTTTTGATTACAGAGAAGACTTCTGAAATACAAATTCAAGCTGCTTCTGATGACTTTAGCAGAGTATAAAAGCCAGGGGATGGGGCTGGGGGGAAACCTTTCTCCTAGACTTCACAAGAGTCAAAAAACAAGAGAGCTCTAGAAACCCATGAAAAATGGCAAGATCTCCAAGATAAAATGTAATTGGAAATGTAAGGTCATAATTGCATGAAACTATTGATTAGAAACATAGAAACTAATGGGAAAATTACAAAGTACAGTACTCAAAATAATCTAGTTCAAAGAGGCAGTGATGGAAATGTGAAGCTGAAAGGCCGTTGACCCTCTCAGCTAGGAGAATAATCTCAACTAGGCACAGAATCCATCCTTTTCTCTTAGCTCTAAGCTGCAGCTAATACAGTTGCTTGGGAAAGAGGCAGAAAGCAGAAAACTGCCTTAACTGTATGGGCTTAAATGACAGCTAGTCAATGCAAAATATGTCTTTAAACTGCATGAGAAATGATTCATAGGTTGAATGTCTCAAGGTGTAAAATGTGCCTTCCTGACCTTCCAGGGCCGATCCTCAGCTCCTTCACTTATCTCCTGAGCCTCTGTCCCAAGCCAGGATCAACCCTCCCTCATCCTTAGCGACGAGATCCAGGAAGAAGCTTTAGGTGAGTATTTAAATTCCTGCTTGAATCCCATTATTCAAAAGCGCCCTTGGAAAGCCCAGCTTTGTATGGCATTTTGATGGGAGATGCCGCAACAAATAGACGAGTAATAGCCAGAAATCAGTACAACAACTGCCTGTCCCAACAACCTAAAAACTGTTGCTATTAGAGGTATTAGAATCTACACCTTTTTTTAAGTCAAAGTGCTGACTTAACCATTCAGGCTTAAGCTACAGTTAATCAATACCAAATGTGTCCTCAAATGGCCGGCAGACCCCAGATTGCTTGCTGGTGGTTATATGAAGCAGGTCATTACAAAGGGCAAATGATAAAATTTCCGCTTAATCTCATCTGGGATTATTAGGATATTTAATTTACATTTTAGAAAATTTAAACATCTCACGTACCTCTACAGAATACAATTTATAGTTAGACGGTCAGCACAAGATTCCATTTTTCTAATTTGATTCTAAAAGTATGGTGGTTAACAGTGTAAGTCACTGAATTAAGTTCTATTGAACCAGAGTGTCCCAGGGTCTAAACTCCCCTCTGGTTAAGAGCTGGGGCTCAGAGAAAGTTATTTAACTCTTTCAGATCAGGAAGCTACTTCTATTTAAAGCAGGAGTTGACAAACGTTTTCTGCAAAGGACCAGATAGTAAATATTTTTGGATTTGCAAACTTTGGTGCTGCAACAAAAAAGCAGACACAGGCAACACGTAAACAAATATGTGGCTACATTCCAACAAAACTTTCTTTACAGACTTTGAAATGTGAATTTCATATCATTGTGAAGTGTCACAAAATATTTTTCTTAATTAAAAAAAAATATTTGAAATAAAAACCATACTTAGCTCACAGGCCATGCAAAAACAAAACAAAACAGAAACGAAAAAACCCTGCAATGAACTGGATTGGCTTCGAGGCTGTAATTTGCCGACCTCTGAATATAAAACCCACATCAGCAACTTCCCTAGGACATTAAAAGAGTCTTCAGTTTCCCAAGGTACTAACTTCTAAGTAGAAAGCTCAGAGAGATTTAGGTGCTTTATGTTCAAATAGCAGCAGTTTACCTCAGTGAATGTATGAGTTTGGAGAAAAAGAGACATAATTTTTGTAAGTTCCAATCTCATACAGAGGTTTCTCCTCACCTCTTCCCTTCTCCCTTTCTCAGCCTCTTGCCTTCACCTTCTTTCTTTCTTCCATTTTTTTTTTTAAGTAACCACAGTTCCTTTTCACCGTGTTTTTAGAACTCAAGAGCAGTATCTGGAAATCCATTATCAGTATTTATTCCTGACCTAGGATCTTCCACTGACGTGTCTCCCAGAACTGCCCACTGGATCTTAAGTCCATTCCAATTCTGTGGTAGTGTTACTCACACACAGAACGTTTTGATGTTTTTATTCACAAATCTTTTTAGAAATGACAGGAACAGGGACTTCCCTGGTGGCGCAGTGGTTAAGAATCCGCCTGCCAATGCAGGGGACACGGGTTCGAGCCCTGGTCCAGGAAGATCCCACATGCCGCGGAGCAACTAAGCCCGTGCGCCATAACTACTGAGCCTGCGCTCTAGAGCCCGTGAGCCACAACTACTGAGCCTGCGTGCCACAACTACTGAAGCCTGTGCACCTAAGAGCCCGTGCTCCACAACAAGAGAAGCCACTGCAATGAGAAGCCCGCGCACTGCAACAAAGAGTAGCCCCTGCTCACCGAAACTAGAGAAAGCCCGCGCACAGCAACAAAGACCCAATGCAGCCAAAAATAAATAATAATGACGGGAACATGAAGTACAACCTTCCTCAGTCCCTTTTTCTTTTTTAAAAAAAAAAAAAGCATTCAAACTCCACTTCAGAAAAGAGATCCCATGTACAACACACTATCATTTAAAACGCCACCGATAAAGCCATCAACAACACTGGCAGTTGCAGTCAAGATGCTATGGTGGGGAGATCAGCTCAGTGCTTTGTGACCACCTAGAGGGGTGGGATAAGGAGGGTGGGAGGGAGGGAGATGCAAGAGGGAGGGGATATGGGAACATATGTATATGTATAACTGATTCACTTTGTTATAAAGCAGAAACTAACACACCATTGTAAAGCAATTATACCCCAATAAAGATGTTAAAAAAAAAGATGCTATGGTGAACAGCACTGTGCACACTGTAAAGTGCTACATGCAAGTGTTAGTGATAGTTGGTGGTATTATTATGTCAAGTGTCAAGGATGCTAACGTGTCAACATGAATTTTTGTGAAAGAGCCAGAGTTATTGCTGGGCTACTGGAATTGTCCCCAAGCAGCCGATGAAGGCCTGCTCTCATCTAATAAAGTGAAACACCTGGGTTATAGACCCGATTCTAGCTCTATTTCTGCTGAAGACTAGCTGAGGACAAAGGGTAATCACCTAACTTCCATGAGCCTTCCTCCTATTTTGTAAAATGGAAGGGTTTGGAAAGGTCCTGAAAGACCCTTCCACATTACAATTTCTAAGTGTTTTAAGTCAGAAATGATGACAAAGGACGAAAGTGAAGCTTGCTACCTCAATGTCAGAAAAATGATCAAACAATAAACACTTCTAGCTGCTCCTGTCTGGCTGTCACTGGGCATGATGGGAACAGAGGAGGTGCTTTTCTTGCACAGTCAGTTGCCTCATTTGCCATAATTGTCTGGTCGCTGCCACTCTTTCCAAAACAAAATTTAGATCTGACTTATAAGTTATGACTATTTATTACACATCTGGAAGGTTAAGCGCAGTGAGGTCCCAGACAAGAAAAGGTCAATAAGCCCTAAGGTTGTTTTACGGGAATACATATCTCGATGGGCTGTAGCATTTGAATGCCTTTGGCCTAGAATAAAACCCTTCAGGATGAAAACTACTTCCAACAAATCACTCAAACAGCAACAGTCTCTGAGGGATTTTTCTCTTTAACTCTTCTTCATCTTGAACTCTAGGCAGTGTCTCCTCAGTTCCTTTAAAAGTAAACCCCTTCCCCTTCACCAGGCGAATTTTAATAAGTTGCGTATTTTGAACAGTTCCACACTCCCTGGGTGTCTTAGTCTGACAAGGCACAGCAGGACTGCTCCACATGTGAGGGATAAAGGCATGGCTCTCTGACTTGTGCACGGCTCAAAAGCACTGGCTCAAACCCATTGGGAGATAAACAACAGAAGCATCTGTTTCCAGGTTTGTCCCTTGGGCTGGGGGCGGGGGGTAGCTGGTTGTTTATAGAACAATTTATGGTTACAATTTCAACGGCTGATTTACCTGATTTCTTAATCCAACTCCTAATCACAGATCAAACACGGGTTCCAATAATGAAGTAATTTTAGGCATGATTACAAACAGCCTCCTACTGAAGGCTTTTGCCTTGGAACAAGGAGCTCTCACCCCATGCTCAGCATAACACAGATCAGGACAAGTGACGGGATTGCAGCATTGACCCACCCCATTCTACCCTCCGGACTCTTGAGCTATTATCATCTTTGGACAAAATGGCTATTTCACCCCTCCCTTGCTGGATCTCCTCAGATGGCTTCCCTATTGCCTACCAATCCAGGTCTGCATCTCAGCCTGGCTTCCGAGACCCTCCATGATGAAACCCAGCCTCGCGCATCTTCTAAAGGCCACACCACTGTCCTTTCCAGATCCTCTATGCTTGTGTTTGCTTCTGGGCCTTTACAAAGCGGCTTCCTCTGCCTGGACTGCCCTGCTCCATCTCAGCCTCCCAGCAAACTCCTGCTTCTCTTTAAAAACCTACAGTGGTTGCCTTTTCCTTGGTGTATTCTTCTCCACAGTCCTGGGCAACATCAATCTCTTCCTCCAGGCTCCATTTTGTTCAAATCTGATTATATCGCATTTAATAAGATTTCTCTACACTTTATCTTTATGTCCAACTTTTGTGGACGGTGGGCTCTTTTGAGGATAAGTGGACTGTGTTTCATCTTGGCATTTCCCCCACCTCCTTTACATACAGGCCGATTGGCCCTCAGCAAATGTTTTCTGAATGAGTCTGGATGGCATATAAGTGTTTAGTATGTCTTTGATTTATAGCAGAGGGAGTCAGAGAAAAATCCTCTCGTGCAGGACTATGAAATGACCTCAAAGGATGGTAGAGTGACTACCTATTCTGGGCCATCCTTGTGATACTGTCTTTCTTCCCATATAGCTGAATGTCTCACATGATAAGCATGGCAGACACCAGGGCAGCCCCTAGGGGCTGACCCTAGGAATAGGTTACAAATCACAGTCACTTTCAGGAACTAGAGGGTTTGAAGTCTGTAACTTGGACATCTGCAGGCTGACCTGCCTTCAGGGCAATGATAGAAATGGGAGCAGTGTCTTGCCGAGATTTCCCAGCCATCGGCTTAGAGGTTCCTGTAAGCCCACGCTGCAGAAGTGACCTTCACATACTCCTCAGACAGCAAAGGAGGATGGCATTCACTGTTGGTGTCAACAGGCTCTAGGAATAAAGGGTTTCAGGGAAGACCAAGGTTCTCTAACTGGTGTTTAGGGAAGGAGCTCAGAGGGCAGAGCCTGAAAGGAGCAGCAGTATATAAACAGAACGGCCATGCTATGCTTGTGCTTTGAACTTCAGCACCACTGTTAAATAAAGGAGGGGAGATAAAGAAGGCGAAGGCTGAACGCAATTAAAATCATTGGAGGAATCTACACTAAATGTATTTTTTTTTACCACCAGCTGAGTGTAAACTATATGAACACTGCTAAAAACATTAAGATTTTGCTTAACCCCAAGGATAGCTTTTGAGTTTAAATAACTCTTCCAGTGTCTCTAAAAGAGGGATTTTTAAAGGAAAGTGAGCTAGTTAGTACACAAGCAGAGATTGTCTTACCTCCTTAAGAGACCTAAGATGATCTCAGCCTCTACCTGCCCATCCCCGTGTGCCCCGAAAACCTCTAAGTCACGTGTTCAATACCACATCATGTGTCAGTACTCAGGGAACGGGTCTGCAATGAATGCACAGGTCTTATTTTACAATCATGTTCCCTGAAGAAGACTGACGCAGCCATCCAACATTCATTTAATGTGTTTTAATGGAATCGATTGTTTAAAAATAAGACTCCTGCCTTCATTCCACAAACATTGACTGAAAACCTACTGGGTTTCAGGCACTAGGCCGGACACTGGAGACACGATGATGAATGAGACAACAGCGCTGAACTCCACAGCACACAGTCTAGTAAGGGATGCAGATGGTTAGAAAAGAACCCATCTCTTCTTCCACCATTTGACTGAGCTGCTCTCTTAAGAGATCATCAGTGACGGCCTGCTGGCCAAGTCTAGTGACCTCTTTTTAAGAATCAGCCTTCTTGGCAATCTTATTCCTGTGACATCTGAGGAAAGACCTGATTGAATTTAAACACCAAGCCCTGCAAATATCTAGAGGAAGAGCTTTCCAGGCAGAGACAAGAACAAGTGCAAAGGCCCTGAGGTAGCAGCAGGCCTGGTATGTTTAAAGTGAAGCAAGGAGACGGGTGTGATTACAGAAGGATGGGCACAAGACAGAGCAATAAAATATGAGGTCAGTGAGAAAAGAGGGGCCAGGCTATTGCAGGCCTTTGCAGGCCATGGGGAGGCCTCAGTCTTGTATTCTTTGTGAGATGAAGTGCCACTACAGGATTTTGAACAAAGGAGTGACAAAACCTGAATTAACATTTTCAAAGGATCTTGATTTCAGCTTGACTGCTGCGTGGAGAATAGGCTGTAAGGGAGCAATGGTGGAAGCAAGGGAACCAGCCTTTGACAGTGACCCATGTAAGAAATGATGGTGGCTTGCTATGGAAAACAGTATGGATGTTCCTTAAAAAACTAAAAAAAGAGTTGATCTCACCATATGATCCAGCAATCCCACGCCTGGGTGTATATCTGGAAAAGATGAAAACTCTAATTCGAAAAGATACATGTACCCCAGTGTTCATAGCAGCACTATTTACAATAGCCAAGACATGGAAGCAACCCAAATGTCCATTGACAGATGAATGGATAAAGAAGATGTGATATATGTGTGTGTGTGTGTGTGTGTGTGTGTGTACGAATATTACTCAGCGATAAAAAAGAATGAAATATTGCCATTTGCAGCAACAGGGATGGACCTAGAGATTGTCATACTGAGTGAAGTAAGTCAGTCACAGAAAGACAAATATCATATGATATCACTTATATGTGGAATCTAAAAAAGTGATACAAATGAACTTATTTACAAAACAGAAACAGACTCACAGACACAGAAAACAAACTTATGGTTACCAAAGGGGAAAGGGGGTCAGGGAGGGATAAATTTGGAGTTTGGGATTGATAGATACACACTACTATATATACAGTAGATAAATAGCAAAGACCTACTGTATAGCACAGGGAACTATATTCAATATCTCGTAATAACCTATAATGGAAAAGAATCTGACAAAGAACAGATATATATGTATGTATGTATGTATGTATGTATAACTGAATCACTTTGCTGTACACCTGAAACTAACACAACATTGTAAATCAATTATACTCCAGTATAAATAAATAAATAAATAAAAAGAAACGGTGTCTTGGAAGAAGATGCAGAGGAGATGGTGGTGAGGGAGGTCAGATTCCAGATCTATCCTGAAGGCAGAGCAGGCAGAATTTGCTAATGGATTAGATGTGGCCTGGGAGAGAAAAAGACACATGAAAGATACTCTGAGGCCTTGGGGGAGTAGAGGTGCCACTTACTGAGGTGGGAAAGATTGTTACAGCAACAAGTTTTGGGGGAAAGTCAGGAGTTGGTTTTGGGGCAGGTGAAGTTTGAGATACCAATTAAGCTTCCAGTGGCAATTGGGGCTGAGAAGTTGGCTCTACGAGTCTGGAGACCAGGGGAGAGTTCAGGCCGGCGATGCACATGGAAGCCAAGCCTATCCTCAGCCTTCCAGCATCCTCTCCAAGCAGACTCCACGTGCCTCAACTGACGTCCTCAGCCACATAGTGTAAGAACAACCTTGCCTGAAGCCAGCCTGGCATCCTCAAGCATCTTGCTCACCACCCTGGCCTTTGTTCTCAGGACTTGTTTGGCCTGATAAAGCGGGAGTTCTAGTGATGGCAAAAGCTGCTTAAGAAAGTACGATATTGATGGGTGCGATGCAGATCCTGTTTCCGTGACGAGCTATCTTTCACTGAAGAAACACATTATTGATGAAATTTCTTTTCTTCTAACACGTACAAGCAGCAGAATATGAAGATCTGGATAACTTCAGACTGGAGTCTTAGATGCCACAGAGAGACCAACGTTCAATCAAATTCATCTGGAGGGGGACCTACCATCAGGCCATGCACCCTCAAGTTAAACTCTTGGGCTATTATTTTAGGGGGAGTTGGTAAATTGCAAGCAAAGCAAGAAAATCACAATGTTTTGTTTTTTGCATAAACCAACAAAAGTGAAATCAACCACATACTACAACCTGTCTGGAGCCTCATTTTTGGCTGCACTCAATTTGTCTTCTAGGTACCTGGTTAGCCCCTTACTAAAGTCATTTGCTGGCTGCTGGGAGCCTGACAAGTACTAACTATTCTCATCAGCTCCCCAACCCCGCAAACTAGATTCACAAAATTAAAAGTGGTAAAATTGGAAACCCTGGAGAACACAATGTGTTCCAAATTATCCACAGAGCTTTAGAAACACAGACAGGTATGCAGACAGAGCTGGGCATGAAAATGCATGGTAGGTTATTTGAGTTTCCTCATCCTCAAGTGGTACCAGCCCCTCCCTACACGCCCTCCGCCCCATAGAAGGTTCTGTTGGGGGAGCTGAAGTAATGGTCATATGTACAAAGCCTGACATCTGAGTCCTCCTTCCATTTGGGTATGAGAGGTCATTTACAGATCCTCACATAGCTACTCTTCTGAGCCTGTAGAGGAAAGAAAGACGGCCATACCAGTCAGAAAACGACTCGACAGTGGCCCTCAGAGGGCTAGGCCAGTGCCAGGAAAAGGAAAGCTGCCGTTCCTCAGATCATCATGGCAGTATCAAAAGTGAAAAGAGGATTCTGCGGATCTGGCTGGTCCGCTTTGTAATTCAATGTCCATTGGCCCACCCTAATATTGGCCTTATCCTATTTTTGTGAAGCCAGCAGACGCATGTTTGCAGTCAGTCTGTCTGTCTGTTTGCACACCTGTCTGTGTATATTTTCTACCTACCCACCTGCCTGGCCTTTTCATTTCCTTAGCACCCAAAAGTAGAACTAGAGAGTTGGTAAGTTCCATAGAGTCGCCTTCTGGCACAACCCCTCGTTTTACAGATGGAGAAACCGAGGCCCAAAGAGAAGTGACTGAACCAAGGTCTCAGAGTGATTTTAACAGCAGAATCAGAATGTTAATCCCAAGTTGGCTGATTTTCAATTCTTGGTCTTCATCCATCTCTGACTCAGCCTCTTGCTGCTTTGTTCGTCTTCCTTTCTTTTAAAAAAATTGTTTTTAATTGAAGTATAATTGATTTACAACGCTATGTTAATCACGGCAAAGTGATTCAGTTATTCACATATCCTGTGATAAACCATAATGGAAAAGAATATAAAAAAATAAATTTTACAAAACGTCTTCCTTTCTTTATCTCTGCATTTCTGCTCCTCTCTCCGTCTTTGTCTCTGTCTCTCGTACACACAAGCCTTGGGAAATTAATCTTGGTTTGGCACGTGCCTTACTTTTGCAACATTTTCTCACAAATGCTCACATCCCTATAACATAAATACCTCGTCAACCCCCATTAATTTACTGCATTGTCTCAGCTCCAAGCTTCGGTCATGTCTTGGTAATATCTCCTTTTGCTAAAAAGGCCAAACTAAGCACCCTTATTATGCCACAGATGTTGCTTTCACCTGTGGGATTATTATAACTCAGAAATATCTCAAGGCTAGTTACTTGAATTAATTTTTATGATACCTCTTCTACCCCCAAGTTGACCCTGACCTTAGAGTATTTAAAATACTGTGCATATTTCCCCATGGCAAATTGAGAATCCACTTTTAATTTGATCCATACTTTTCCAGTGTAACTTGTTGATAGTTAAAAAAAAAAAAGAAAGAATATTGCTTGCTTTTTCATCCCCAATTGAAAAAATAACACTATAATCTATTGCATATTATACACAAAACAGCTTTCAACTTGAAAAGTCACAAAAACAGAGAGAATACTCTCTAGAGGTTTCACAAATCCTGGAGAATGTGACTTGCCACTTTCTGTTTTCTTTGAATTTATATGAGAAAGGAAATGAGCATATTTCTTTGTGACGGATATGGTTTCCAGTTGTTGTCTGTTTTAGATTATAAGCTCCCAGAAGACAGGGCTGTCTTAATCCTCTGCTCAGTGGCTATTTAGCGTTTGATGTAAACAGGCAATGAATCTGCTTTTGCCTCAGCTGCAGTTGCTGCTAGAAATGGACCTGGTGTTGCAAAAAGAAAAAAAAAAGAAAATCAAGGCTGGCTTCTCACAACAGGTCAGCTGAGGGTTACTCTGACCCAGTCTGATTCTGCATTCAAGGACAAACTCTAGAATATTCCTTATAAACTCCACTTATTTTGAAGCTAGATTTCACAATTCTACCTGCCTTTAAAAACTGGCAAATAGATTTTGTAAAATTGAAGTATAGTTGATTTACAAGGTTGTGTTACTTTCAGGTGTACAGCAAAGTGATTCAGTTATACATACATATATATCTTTTTTCAGATTCTTTTCCCTTATAGGTTATTACAAAAGTAGAGTTCCCTGTGCTGTAGAGTAGGTCCTTGTTGGTTATCTATTTTATGTATAGTAGTGTGTATATGTCAGTCCCAAACTCCAATATGTATGCAGGTGAATCATACCAAGGCTGCAAAGAGATTTATTTCAGGTAAAGAACATGAGCATACCTGCTCCATCACTTGCTCTCATAGAATAGTTCCCTCAGTCGCTTCTGACCCAATAGCCTCAACCTAGCGCAGACTCTTTAAGGTACTAACCGTGTACCTTTATATTAGCATGCGCCATATTCCGTCACACATTTATTCCTGTCTCCCCAGTTCGACTGGGCGTACCATAATGGTAGCATCTCTCTCTGACTCACCTTTGTGCCCTCAGTGCCTGGCACAGTGTCTGGCAGAGCAGTTGCTCAAGTAGACACCCCCAGAGCAGATCAATGCTTTTCCAAGTGGGGGGCTAAAATGACACTAAAGATGCAATTAAATGGCAATCATTGGCTTCCTCCCATTTTACAAAAGCATCTTTATTAGCCCTCTTTACTGAGGACACAGTCAAGATTTCTAGAACACATGGAATCACTAAAGAGAAGTGGACACCACTTACGTTAGCACAGGAAGGAGCACACAAAGGGTTTTCGGTTCTCCTATCATGGCTTCCTTCATCCGTTCATCTTAACATTGTTGCTTATAAACATTTTCCTTTTTTTCACAGTCAAATTGATTATATCTCATCAAAATGGTATATTAGCATTCTACAGATTTATTTGATACAAAATAGCATAAATGAAATTTCATTTTATTGGGGCTAATAAAATGAAAGGACTAAATTATAAGCTGTCATCACCAAGTTTCATGCATTACAGCTGTATTACATAGTATGAAATATCTCAATATTTATTTTATATCCCACTCCCAATCCTAGGATAATTTTTACCAACACAATAGTTAAAGTGCATTTGCCAATGATGACAAGGATTAACCAGAATAAAAGAAAAGCAGGGAAATAGAGACAGTGCTATTGATAGCAAAATATGCCTAAGTAATCATTGAAGGACAGTACCCATTGCTTGACTCCTTTCACTGCATTTAAAAACAAAGACGTGTAGGGCTTCCCTGGTGGCGCAGTGGTTGAGAGTCCGCCTGCCGATGCAGGGGACGCGGGTTCGTGTCCCAGTCCGGGAAGATCCCACGTGCCGCAGAGCAGCTGGACCCGTGAGCCATGGCCGCTGAGCCTGCGCGTCCGGAGCCTGTGCTCCACAACGGGAGAGGCCACAGCAGTGAGAGGCCCACGTACCGCAAAAAAACAACCCAGAGAAGTGTATAGCACTACTCAGCACAGAATGTATTTTTATTGGCACTCAAAAAATATTACATTAAGTACATATAACCCTCATTTGGGACCAAAACTATTATCCATCAATTTGATCTTCCATATGAGACCGGGCTCCATGTCATTTTTGATGTTTCCAAAAATCATGTCCACCCACAAAGGATAACATTTGTCCCCAGTGAGTTTATTCCAAAGATGACCCATTCCCTATCTAGCACTCTGCTTATTTCTTTCACAACACCTATCACAATCTGGACGTGCTTTATTGACTTGCTTTCTTTGGATGGTCTGTATCCATCACCAGAATGTAAACTCCCTGAGAGCTTTACCTGTCTTATTCAATTGTCAAATCCTCAGCACTAAGAATAGTGCTGGCTTATGGGAGGTGCTCAATAAATATCTCTGTAATGATTGAACAAATTAATTACAAATAGATCTTCAACTACAGTACTAGACAATCACCAAGCTGGAGGTCCCCTCCTGGCTCCCCCAAATCTACTGATGGCCATCACCTGTTTCCTTCAGTCTCAATATGACTGAGTGCCAACCACATTTGATTGCAGGCCATGAAAAGAAGTGAACAAGAGTGCCTATTGCAAAGAGGTGGAACACCTCTTCCATGAGAAGAGGAAATCAGAGTTCTTGTGCTTGAGATTGCTATAGGACAGAAGGTTGAGAAAGGGGACCATCCCCTAGTTATTCCACTTTCACTGGGCACTCAGATTAGACATGCAGTGCTCTAGCACTCACGTTCATGTAGATTGAATTTAAAGTCGACCTCAAGAGTATTATTTTATTTATAAATATTTTACTAGCATTGTAAAATAGACACTGAAGGTGCTCATATAGAAAGGAATAAATGAGGCTTACAGAACTTTCTGGGTGGATGGCTTAACATGAGGTTTTACGATCACCAAGTATTAAACCACATGGCTCTTCAATGATATAACATTGTATGGTTTTCAGGGAATCTTCATTCAAAGCTCCTATCCTGTCATCCTATTTCATTTTCTCAAAAAACATACCAGCATTTAAAACTAATTAATTTTTTGAAGTTCTCTTAGTTTATTTCACCCTTATGAATTTCAGAAAACCCTCAGTGTTTCCCACATAACCAGAAATTGTCTCATTAATTAGTCGAGAAAGGTTATTTGAGCAAAAGAATATCCCAGTGACTATTTTCCCCTGCATAGGTTCGGAAGGTAGGCTATGGTCTAAAAGGTGTTTGTGAAAGCATCACATAATGTTCATTTCTTCCCTGTAGCTTTTATTCCTTTTCATGCAAACAAGCTGTAATGGGCTTAAGAAACTCTTTATTTTGCCTCATGCATCATCTCTGACATTGTCAAATCAACTCATGAAAAAATCAGAGAAAGACTATGCACAGGCTCCTCATAAAGTCTTATGCACATTTACATGTTAATATAGGAACAATCAGTAAAGGCCGCTAAAAGGCCCACTTATGCCCATTTAGAATGACTCTGACATTCCACAGTTGTACATGAGCAGCCTTCTTTAGGGCTCCCGAAAAATGAACAAGAATTCCCAGAGAGGGCTTCCCTGGTGGCGCAGTGGTTGAGAGTCCGCCTGCCGATGCAGGGGACATGGGTTTGTGCCCCGGTCCGGGAAGATCCCACATGCCGCAGAGCGGCTGGGCCCGTGAGCCATGGCCGCTGAGCCTGCGCGTCCGGAGCCTGTGCTCCACAACGGGAGAGGCCACGACAGTGAGAGGCCCGCGTACCGCAAAAAAAAAAAAAGAATTCCCAGAAAAGAGAAGGTAAACTGTGCCCCGTGGCGAGCAGAAATAAAGTTGGAAATTGTAAAAGCCATGAGAAAAAGACCAATGTGCAACCAAATGCCGTTTACACATGGTGTCTGGTATACCCAGGGCCCAAATTATGAAAGCTGAAAAGTTTTCAAACTGCATCAGGCCTTGATGAAGCCCCTTTATAATTCCAGTGTCTGGCTGATAAGGCGATGCTGAGCTGTCCAGAAAATCAACGGAGCGAATTGGATGGGCAGCCAATGAAAGTGAAGGGACAGGAAGCCCCATGGTGCCACAGTGACAGTCATTTTTTTTTCCTAGGTGCAATTTTAGAATTTCAAAGAAGGCTATTTGCCAATAGGAAATATTTCAACTCTGGAAGGGGAACGGAAATAATCTAATAATTTCTACCTTGTAAAATAGTGTTCTCCATTTTATGTGCTCATAAGATCTCCTATGATATATAGTTGTACTACGAACACTCTGGACAAGACAGTGAGACCAAACTAACAGAAGATATTGCACACACACACACACAAACCACCTAGAAGAGTGAAACAGAAAGACAAGGCAGAGGCAACACACACCTGGAAAAGGATTCAAGGTACTGAGAGCCTAAAATAAAAGACATTTAAATCTTTTGATGGAGAAAGGGCTAGAGCTGTAATTAAGAATGAGCATTAAAGAAATGATGTATACACTTAACCATGGAGCCCCAGTCTATAGCCACGATTCTTCCTGTCTTCATTTATTTCAACTGAATCTTGCATTTTAGGCTCTATTTCCAATCCAGCTACTCTCTCCTCTTTGTGACCCTGGACTAGCAGCTGGCCCCAAAGCCTCCAAAATAAATGCACTTTACCTATTCCTGAGGGATTTTGCCTCCTTTCATTGATAAACTTCTGTGAGAATAATGAACTACCAGTGCTGTGAACAGAAGTAGCACCCAGAATTAAACAGTAAAAGCAAGCAAACAAGATTCCCAGGTAGAACAGGTAATTCCAAATCAAGGCCCCAGACAGGATGCAGTTGACCTAGATCCTTGTTCTGAGTCTGCCACAAACTAGCTGTGTGTACTTAGATAAGTCACTGTCTTGGTGGGTATCTATTTCCTCACCCGCACAACATTACAGCCTTTTAATGAGAGCCATACAGGAACTCTCTGTGCTATCTCCCTCACCTCTTTCCATAAGCTCTATTCTTCTTCAGTGTCAAGATACTGTGACGGTAAATCAGAGACGCACTTCTTTGGAGTTTCCAAACCCTCTTGGATCTTCTTCTTCGGACTCCCTGACCACAAAATCAAGCCCAACTTTTCTCTGGACTTTCAGAAGACTGAATTCCTAAAATCTAGTCATGGAGCTGATTCTTGTGTTTAGAACATGGTGAATATCTGAATAATAAGTGGAATAGTAGCAACATAGAAGGGAGTTGCCAGTGGACTTCAGATGTTGGTGACTTTCTATCTCTTCCACCCTCTCCAAACCTGCGCTTCCTGCTTCCCCATCTTCTCCCACAAAGCCCAGTGCAGCAAATGTAGGGAAGGTGTGGGGAAGTTAGGGAAGGCAAGCTTTCCAACTCCTACTTTAGTTCCTAACTGGGCTTTGGCCCAGTGCTGAGGCAGACAGCACAGCCATGGCTGCAAGAATCCTGAGTGGCCCTCTAAGAGTTAATTAAGATGCTTTTCTTGGCGCCTAACACACTAGTGGGCAACACCTATGCCATGTCATTTTGAACTTAGAACGCCTTCCTTCGTTTCAGTGGTATTTGGTTCTTTTTGGAGATTTCCTGTGGGCAGGCTGAAAAGACAGTGAATTTTCAGATATTCACATATAAGAAGTTGACAGTTACGTTTGTGGTGTTGAATTGTTGCCCTCGCTGGCAGAGGTTAAAACAAGAAGCAATGTTTTAACTTCTTGTGACATTTACAAGAATTGTAGAGCTGGCTTTTGCTGGAAAACGTATGCTTAATCTACGCAGTTCTGATACACTGGAAAATGTTCCTACACATCCACTTTACAAAATTAAACAGAATGTTGGAAAGAGATCTTGGCCCACGTCTCTGAAAACAACTAATTGTACCACTTTAGAGCTAGAAAGAACCTAGGGATCATCTACTTGGAACACTGGTTTTATAGATGAAGAAACAGGCTGAGAGAAAGGAAGTGCTATGTCTAAGGCCATATAGCAGGGAGACCCTTCTCTTCTGATCCTCAAGCCGGGGCTCTTCACCCCACAGAAGTGGGCAAAACCAAACGCCACCACAATTACTAACCTTTCATGCCTGTGTTTTTCTTTCAACAGGTAGTTTGTCTTGAGTAACAAAAGTGCTTTGAGTAATCAAGTAGAATATCCCTAAGGGTTAGTAGGCTTATTTACATTCTATGACAGGGAAGTGGGTTAATCTGCCGAATTCTAATGCTGACAAAGATAAGAAAAGTATGGAACAGAAGTTTAACAGGGAGCATACTTTGGGTTATACTTCAGGACTAGCTAAGGGGAGGTGGTCCTAATGACAGAACGGCCAGGATCAGCAAAATTAGAATTGGTACTGAATCCAGGAAAGTATGAAATAGAGGAAACCAAAGAGCCCATACAAAGTGTTGGTGAAATCTGTACAAAACCAATAAAACAAAGAGCAAACTTCACCCTGATCACACTCCACCCATCCAGTCACTCTCTGTCCACTTTTGTTTTATTTTTTCATGACATTTGTCACTCTCTGAGATTAGCTTGTATATTTGTTTATTTCCGGTCTCCCTCCAACACGTGTGCATGTGAGTGTGCGCGCTCACACACATACACCCAACATGCCCTTTAAGAAACACAAGAACAGAAACCTTGCCTGTCTTATTGTCCCCAATGCCTAGAACAGTGCCTGGAACATAGTAAGTGCTCAGTGGATATGTTTTGAATGAATAAATTTGAGAAAGGTAAAAAATGTTAGACTACAATTGAGGCAAACTGAGAACAAACACATCCAAGACTATAAATTCAAGGATGTTTTTATTATTCTTACTTCCAGTTAGAAAAAGAGAAGTAGGACTTCCCTGGTGGCGCAGTGGCTAAGAATCCGCCTGCCAATGCAGGGGACACAAGTTCGAACCCTGGTCCGGGAAGATCCCACATGCCGTGGAGCAACTAAGCCTGTGCGCCACAACTACTGAGCCTGTGCTCTGGAGCCCATGAGCCACAACTACTGAAGCCCGTGTGCCTAGAGCCTGGGCTCTGCAACAAGAGAAGCCACCGCAATGAGAAGCCGGCGCACCGCAACGAAGAGTAGCCCCCGCTCACCACAACTAGAGAAAGCCCGCGTGCAGCAACAAAGACTCAACGCAGCCAAAAATAAATTAATAAAATAAATAAATTTTTTCAAAAAGAATAAGAGAAGTACATCAACGTCTCTAACTCATTTAGGGCAAGCGGAATGGGAATGCTGGTCAATATGTGCACCGTTATTAAGACAGCTTTTGTGCCATGAAGGTCCTGAAGGGGGTGCTGTCACCGTAAAGGGGAGTGGTACCATCTACAGATCCACAGCAGGACTTTGGGGCATCAAGTTTGCTTTCCAAGATAACAAACGCAATGAGGGCTCTTTGGGACCTGAGGGTAACCTTGAAGGGGACTT
This sequence comes from Aethalodelphis obliquidens, assembly GCF_003676395.1. NCBI lineage: Eukaryota > Metazoa > Chordata > Mammalia > Artiodactyla > Delphinidae > Aethalodelphis > Aethalodelphis obliquidens. The sequence goes on along the minus strand of NW_020838059.1, from coordinate 305,980 downwards.
TGAAATGGACAGCTGTGTCCAAGAACACTTGGATTTAAGACTTGCAAACAAAGGGCCGTGCCAAATTTCTAAAGAGGAAGCTGGGGTGCACCCAGGAAGGCAAGGAACTCACCCAGTTTTCAAGACCATTACAATTTGCAGGGTCTGATGACCTCCACATATTCCATAGGGCAGTAATTCAACTGGGAGGGATTGTACTTAATTTTGGGAAGGTGGGGAATAAGGTCACCCTCCTTCAAAAGGAATATTGTCCCCGGTGCTAATGCTATAAGCTAGGTCTGTAGCTTCTGTAAGAATAGTTCATTTAGAAAGAATTCTCCTAACAATACTATACACATTAACCAAGATTTGTCTATCCCTTTGCTCTAAGTTTTAGGTTAGACGTAATCATTCCTACTCTGAAACACCGAGAGCCAACTTGAAATGTAAAATCCCAAAGTAATTCAGTATTTGCTAAAGTTAAAGGAAGTAATCAATTTCTAATTGGAATTTAGGCACATTCCTTTCCCACTTTAGCACTGTCTTTATTTCCCTTAAGTTCCTCTTTGGTCATTACGATTTTCAGCAGGGTTGTAGTCATTGAATAACCTGTCACACACTGCAGATATTTTGAGACCAAATTAAACTCTCAATGTACTTGCATATAACTAAAGAAAACTGTATTAGACACTTCAGGACAAAGACTCTGTATGTCTGTATTGACAGCCTGTTGCTCCACAGAGAGTGTGGCATCTAGTAGGTGTCCAGTAAATATTCGCAGAATAAATGAAAGAAAAAAATCTATCTCCCCTCTGATAGAATTATTTTCACACATTCAAAATCTCAGGTATATCTGACCAGGCATGTGTGTACGTGTCTATTCCCACATGCTCATCCTTCAGGATGAAGACATTATCCGTCCTCTGGGCATGTATGTTTGTATAACAAAACACCGAAGCAAGATTCACCATACAAACTGTGCCAAGAAAGATCATTTTAATTAACATTTCCTCAAACATACCAACATTCCAGCACCTAAAAACGGATCTCGATTTTCATTTAGGCGAGCTGTTCCCTCTTCCCTAGAAAACATACACCTTTGAAAGTTTCCATTGCCAATTTGTATCTCCAGTTCATAACAGAAATTCACAGTTAACTTGTCATGCTTTCCCTGGAAAGCTTGTTTGAACCACTTTGCTAACTTAGACTACTTTTACTTCTGCTCAGACGACTGCCCGCGACTCTTAATACTTCTTGAAGCTAGATTCCCCCATCTGCATTCCTGAGGCAGGATGACAAAAGCCAGACTACACTTCAGCCTCCTAGGATATCCTGCCCTGGAGATGCTCAGCAGGCAATTGGAAATTGGAGTTAGCCTGGAGCTCCGGAATAAGTTAAGAATTAGAGAGGTCAATTTGGGAATCATTAGTGTAGAGGTGAAAGGTGAAGCTATGTCAGGAGATGAAATTACCCAGAATGAGAACATAGCAAGAGAAGAGAAGCAGATCAATGACAGGACCTTGGGAATTGCTTCATTGAAAGGGGCGGGGGTGGGGCGGTGAGGAGGAACGCTGTGTGTGTGTGTGTGTGTGTGTGTGTGTGTGTGTGTGTGTGTGTGAAAACAGATCCAACAAAGGAAACTTAAGAAGTGTTGAGAAGAAGACAGGAGGTAAACCAAGATAACTGAGGAACGCTTTCAAGCAAGAGAAGATGTGTAAAAGTTCCATAACCTCCTAAGAGCTCAAGAATATTGAAGCCAGAGAGGCCACTGGATTTTGAAACGTGGTGGTCACAGATAGCCTTTGGGAAAGCAGTCTTTCGGGTGAACTCTGTGTGCGCATATGCGGATGTGAATAGGTGTATATGCACGTACACCAAACCACCATAAGATGAAATATTACTATTGAAGGAGGCTGGTACTGGGTGTACCAGACAATGGTGGTAATAACCACTACCATTTATTGACTGTTTACTATGTGCCGGGAACAGTGCTAAGCACTCGATATGCCCGATCTCAGTTTAATCCTTGAAACAACTCTATAAGGTGTCTACGTTTTATATGTGAACAAACAAAGTCCACAGAGGTTAAAGAAATGACTCAAGGTCACACTGCTAGAAAGTGGCAGCACCAGGATCAGACCTAAGGACAGTTTGACTCTAAAAGCCCATACTCTCAATCACTGAAGTAATACTTCCATATGCTGACCTTAGCAAGGTAATCTGTGCATGAGGGGAAGAGAGCTGATACATTGGTTGAGTGTCTCCTATTGCCAAGGGCTTTGCATAGGACATCGCCTTTCACATATATACCATCAACATCATGGCTATGTTTAGGCAAACTGTATAAAGGCATATTTTTAAAAATCTGATTCACTTTTTTGGAAAAAATAGTTGAAGCTGTATGATTCCAAAACAACCAGTTATAATTCAAATGTATTTACTACAATAGCTCCCAAGGGTTCGAAAGTTAAAAAAAAAAAGTGTGGCATCACTGATTTGGTGGTTGTTACTGATATTCAAATTACTGACAAACTCATCTGAAAAGTGAGGGAATTTCACAGGATAATCTTAAAGGCCTCCTCCAGCCTTGACTTTTTATGATTCTCATACGCAGGTCTAATGTCAATAGTTTTAAAGGCATGGAATATGAAATAGAATGTAAATGCAGCAGCAGAACTGGTTTGTATGTCAGTATCCTTTTATTCCTTAAATTTATAGAATTTATAGGGCCCACTGTTAAAATATTATAAAAATAGTCCTTGGTTGTTTGTGGCATTGACTGCTAACTTAAGTAGAAGCTTGGAAACTCCATCACAAAACGATACCCTGAAAATCCAGCCAAATAATTTGCTTCCAACCAACTGCAGCCCTTATAATACGGCTGGCTATAGGAAAAAGAGAGAAAGAGAGAGTGGCAAACACTCCAGCAGTTAATGTTTTTGCTGTCTATAGAAAAACAAATGAGGTTCTGGTCTGAAACAATCAGCATCGCTGTTAATTGTGCACGTGTGAAGCAATAAGGCAAGGCGTTTGGGATGGCTCCCACTGACTGTTCCCTTCTTTCTCTGGATTAGAAAATCCATTCAGACAACTGAATAATAGCAAGCATTTATGCAAATTGTTAATTATGAGGCAGAGATAATCATAATCTTGTATATTTATAAAAGTGCATGTACAATGGGGATTACCCAATGAATTGTTGCTTTATTATTTTACTAGTGGTCGAAAAACATGCTAGCCTTGCAAATAGCTTTCATACATCATTCAGTCCACCAGAATTAAACATGGCCCCCATGGATGTTTACCAAAGCCAATTCTTTTCCATCTCACCATCTGTATTCCTCTCTTCCTTTCTCACAAACTAAGAGCAGGTATAAATGATTCTGATAATAACTTCTGGTCAAACTGATCAGCCCCATAATAAACATAAAGAAATAAGTCAAGATTTGCTTTGTAACATAGCAAAACTGTTAGAGAGAGATGATTCTGGCATGGAGCAAATTTCAAAACAAAAATAAAACAAAATTCTCAATATCTTACCTGTGAAAGCCATTATAGGAATAATAGTCCCTAGGTTAATTGTCCATTATCTTAATGGTCATCCACTCCATTTTATTTTATAGATGAGGAGGTCAAGGTTCACAGCAGACATAGGACTTGAGCAAAGTCACCCCACTAGTTAGTGGCAATACCTAGTACTCTTGCCACCATGACACATCCAATCTCTGATGCTTAAATGCCCTCCTATACTACTATTGTGTGATTAGCTGTCTATGTGTGTCTATACCATTTATCTCAATGAATTTTAATCTGACTATGGAATTAAACCCTGAATTTACTCTTCTTAGATGTCAAATAAATCCACTGAGGCCTTGATGGGAATATGGAAGGCCAGCTACTGAAAGCCAAACTGGGCATCTAAGATATGGTCGATCTGCTCTATTTTAATGAGTCTGCCCTAGTGGAGGAATCCTATAACCTTTGCTCTTCCTAAGCTATCTGGCTAGGGAACAAATGATGTAGGTGGGTAGGAAGAGAAAGTAGAGACACTGGTAAACCTTTATGGAGCCAATAAGCCTAGAATAGGCCAAATACGGTACTGGTGGGCAGGATGATCTTAGAAGACCACGTGCCAAGCAACGAGAGCCACATTTACAAAACGGCTTACAATTCTCACCGCCTCTTCAGCACTGATGGCAATATGATGTCACAGCTTGTGGCAACAGTCGTTGCCTGGAAAGACACTATTCTGTCGCATTCTCAACAGCCCCTCCCCCTGACAGTTAGGAACTTTCCTGTGTTTCATTAGACTTGCTCTGCTGCAGAGTTTATGTCACAAAGGCCCCTGGCCTATGGGATTACTCTACCTGGCAAGTCTACACATGTACATACTTTACAAGTCCCTGATATTTTCCAGTAATTGATTTCCCTTCAATAAAATGCTGACCTAGGTGTTCCCTAAACCACCATCCGGCCTAGTGACAGGCAGGTGGGCCTGAAGCACCATGGAGAAAACTTTGTTGATGGTGGGGTTTTCATAACAGAACACTCTACTGTGTCATCCAATTTCAGCAAAAACGAAAAGAAGCTAGTAACCTACTGCCCAACTGTCTGGGGTGCTGGCTCTGAACTTCCATCCCACTTCTGAACTAGGTCAGCTTTATAGCTGAGACTATAAGCTCCAGTAGTTTCAGCTGTTTTAAACTAAAAAAGAGCCCTGAAAAGAATCTGTCCAAGTGGAAACCAAACTATTTATTGTATGGAAATTAAACTGATAGGCAATGGCGGAGTCTATTTATTCTAGCTCACTTGGGTTCAGTTCGGCTAAAGATCCATTGTCACTTACCTTGCTGCATCTAGAATCTGAAAAATCCTCCACCTGTTAAAGGAACAGTAAAACCAGGTGCTAGCAAGAGCTTGGTAAGAGAGGAATTAAAATAATAAAAGTTTTCCATTTTGCTTTGATAACATATTTTTCCAGCTTTCCAAACCGCAAGGCAACAGCTCATGGATGGCTCCCCAACTTTGCTCCCCACTAGCTCCTCTCATGTAGTGGGGGATTATGAATCAGAGGGCTTAAAGGGGCAGGGCAGCACTGAGAGCCAAACCTCTGAAGGGCTATGGGCTGAGAATGATAGATCCTCCACTCGGTCGTAACTAATTGCATTCCCCTTCACACATGCGATGGCAATCTAAGCAAAAAACAAAAGTCAATAAACCAAAACCCAGACCATACCAAACCAAGCACTATGGCATCCCTAAAACAGAAATGCCTGATTGAAAGAAGCTAGGAGGAATTTACGGGGGTTTTTCATACCATCAGGGATATATGAAACACAAGTAACAAAAGGAAAAGAAAAGAAAGAATGATTAGACTTTGCGGATGCTTTTCAAACAGATGAAAATTCAAAGCACACAGAAAGTGATACATAAATCAGCACTAGTTCCTTCCACCCAAATGCAAGACATCCATCAAAGTAAGCAATGTCTCTCCATTTAAAACATTACTCATCTGTTTTCATAATATATGTCTTAAGAGTCACAAAATACTAATTCTACTATGTGAATTTCTGATATCGGCAGGAACTGGGAAGTTGTGCACGGGTCAATTGCTAATTTGAGAGTTCAAATGGGCTCAGTTAGCTTTTTGTTTTACTATATTAAGCATGGGATATTATAATGTGGTAACACTTTTGTGCCCACAGCGAGTTATATGGCCTGGATATTTTCTTGAGAGAAGTGTTTCTTTACATCAAATATATCTGGAGGCTTTAGGAATGAGGTAAGAGAGACTTTTCATAGCACAACTAGCAGCAGAGGCCTTGCATCAGCATTTGAGAAGCAATATACAGCTCTTTTATCATCAGTTCTTGGCATGGCTAAGGCCCCCTTCCCTAGTTCTACGAGTTGTTAAGACTGGTGGAGAAGCAAGTGTTATGAAAACAAAAGTGATGTAGTTAATGACATCAGATCTGTTAGACAAGACACCTCCATTAGCTGACTCACCATCCAGGGCCCAATGTGATCCTCTTCCATTCCGGCCACAAGAAAGAAGTAATCTAGAGTATTCTGGCCTACCCCATGATTTAGTTTCCCTACAGAGTGAAGAAAGGGTAGTACCCCTTCTACTGCACTCAGCTTCATGAACAAAATATAATACAACTTTGGGTGAAAAATAAAAACAACAACAACATGAAAACGTAAAGTTATATGTTGAATCTTAGTGCTAGAAAATTCCAAAGTCAAATATGTAGCCCTTTCCAAAACTATAATTTTACTTTTGCTGCATTAATAGAAATCCTCAAATAATATAAGTAGGTACATAATTTATGTATACTGATGTCTATGGGGACCAGAGCAAATTTAACTTTGCCTCTTGAGATTTTTTTAAAACTTTCTATGTAAGTTTCTCAACTGTCTATTAAAGTTTGCTCAGGGATTACACTTTTGGAAGCTCATTGCCTTACCTGGGAGTCCAGGTTGCCGGAGGTGGATTATTCAGTGGTGAGCCAGGAATATGTTACAGGTGCACCCAATCAAAAGGGTGGGCAGTCATCGGAAGTGAATCAAATGCCATGAGGAAAAAGATAAAAAGGAGAGGCATACTGGTTAGAAAAAAAATGAATTAACTTTACAAGTCCATTTTACTTACACGTACACACACACACACGCACACACTCTTTGGAAAGGTTCTTAAATGGAATCTTCTTAGAAAGACCCTTTAATAAAATGAAAGGATAATTATGTAATGTGATAGAGGTGCTAATTATCACTATAACAGCAATCATATTACAACATATAAGTGTATCAAATTAACACATTGTACACCTTAAATTTACACAATGTTATGTGTCAAATATATTCAACTAAAAAATCACCCCCCACAAAAAATGTGTCATTTATTATGTGACAGGCATCATTATAGGTACTTAAGGATATGGCAGTGAGCAAAACGGACGCAAATCTCTGCCTTCACAGAGTTTACAATTTTGTGGAAGATGTTTTTATACCATCTGTTTGGAAAAGAGTTCCACAGAAATATACTGTATGTTATGAACTCTAGGAAAATGTTTCTCCTAGTTTTATTTATGTATTTATGTATGGAGAATATATCCACTGGCATCAGATTCAACATCTGTATTAGAAAGGCTTCTCTTTCTGATTGGAAAGGACATTATTTCTTTTCATGATTTCTCCGTGTGAAAACTTCCCCCCGCCCCCCCACCAAAGACTGTAAGTCAGGTTTCTTTTTAGTGAGGCCATTTGCTGTTCATAGAATTCCACGTGCATATACCTTGAAATACTGTGAAAACAAGAAGTCTCTAGATGGCAGCTTCATAATACTGTGGGGTACCACATCCCAGCAGGGTTTTTCTCATTGGATGCTCTAGTGTTCTGTACCACTCTGAGATTGGACTCATCAGCCCTCAGCAAGCCACCTCTTGAGAAAGCAACAGCAGGTGGTGGACAAAAGGAGCTGTGCTTCTCATGCCCATGACCCAGACACTGGCTGGAGAAGAAGCAGTAAGAGTAACCTTCTGGACCAAGGTTCAAGATGGGACCAAATATCTCTCAAGTGACAGCTACTACCTAAATGTTAAATTAGCAGGAAAGGAATAAAGACACAGACCTACTAGAGAATGGACTTGAGGATATGGGGATGGGGAAGGGTAAGCTGTGACAAAGCAAGAGAGTGGCATGGACATACATACACTACCAAACATAAGGTAGATAGCCAGTGGGAAGCAGCCGCATAGCTCACAGAGATCAGCTCGGTGCTTTGTGACCACCTAGAGGGGTGGGATAGGGA
>NW_020838059.1:253570-298091 GCF_003676395.1 Aethalodelphis obliquidens | reverse complement strand
GGGAGGGTGGGAGGGAGGGAGACGCAAGAGGGAAGAGATATGGGATCATATGTATATGTATAACTGATTCACTTTGTTATAAAGCAGAAACCAACACACCATTATAAAGCAATTATACTCCAATAAAGATGTAAAAAAAAAGCAGGAAAAGGAAAAGATGAAAATGAAGGGAAAACACACACACACACACATATACATATATATATATATATATATATATATATATATATATATATATATATATATGGAAAAATGGGAATTGAGGGGGAGACTTGGAAGCCCCCAAAACTCCAGATAGGGATTCGTGCTAACTAGAAACCTCAAATGATGACACTTACTCCCTGGCATTTAGATTCTCAGGGTAGGTGCTTAATGCTTCAGAATTTAAAAAGTGAAGCTTTCTAAGCACAGGGAACTATATCCAATACCCTGGGATAAACCATAATGGAAAAGAATATAAAAAAGAATGTATGGATATGCATAACTGAATCACTTTGCTGTACAGCAGAAATTAACACAACACTGTAAATCAACTATACTTCAATTTTTTGTAAAAAGTGAAGCTATCTATTCACTTTGACATTAAGGATCCAAATTAAGATGTAGGAAAAACAGGATGATGTAAAAATCCGAGAGCCTCTGCCTAAAAATCTGGACTCCTGGTTTCTAATCCCGTTTTGCCAATGACTCATTTGATCTTGGGCAAATTCTCTTCTCCACTCTCTCAGGGAGCCATATGAAAAGAGGGATTTTCACAAGGTGGTTTGTAAAAATCCTCCAGTTCCAATATTTTTGTAATTCTCTAATAGCTTTGCCTTTCATTTTGGTGCCAAGTTAGTTAAAAGGACAGAAATCTCTAGTCGTTTTCTCAGTACAACATGCCATTAGTAGTTCAGAGAGCCCAGAGCCCCACAGTCTGAGCCTACAAGTAGATGAAAACGTGGCCAAAACAATAACAGCCAAGTTGAAATGCAGCCGATCATCATTCTGTCCAGGGAAACAGCTTTGTTTATTTGAAATAGAGAGTGGCTGGTTCTCTAGGATGGAAAAGTTCTACAAGTAAACTTAACTGAGAATAACAAGGAAAATCTAATTGATAAACAATTAACACCCACCCGCCCTTCTCTTTCTGCTCGTGCAGCTGCTTCATCTGTCGGGAGCCTGGGATGTTGGCGATTGCTGTCAATTAGCAGAGACCTCCACAGCCACACTCTCCCAGATAAAGGCTTACATAGATGCTCATATTTTGCAAAGGGTGGTTAAAACAAAACAAAACAAAAACCCACCAACACTGTTTTGGTCTAATGGCAAATCTGTGGCAGACAATACACTCTGGGAACCAATTACCTCCCACTGTTCCAGGGCTGCCAAGTAAACGGCCGATTCAAGCTCTCTGATTCATGATACTGGATTGGTTTGCTCCCATACCCAGAGCTGCTGTGCCCTTGATCTCCCACCTTCTTCCCATGTAGGATGCCCTTCCACTCTCATCCTGGTCTGACCTAATATACTGCTGCTCAGTTACCTGCCACCTCCTTTTGTACCTTAGGCCACATCCTCACTTGGTATCTGAAGGCCAAATGCAGTATATGTTATTCTGTATGTTGAATCTGGTCCCCTAAATGGGAAGGTGTCCTACACAAAGTCCCAGGTGAAGGACTCTTACTCTTTTGTTGTTTTTCCCAATATTTATATCTTTATTGCTAATTACCATTAAGTACTTTTAAAATTTTTTATTGAAATATAGTTGATTTACAATGTTGTGTTAGTTTCAGGTGTATATTAACGTGATTCAGTTATACATTTTTTTAGATTTTTTCCATTACAGGTTATTACAAGATATTGAGTGTAGTTCCCTGTGCTATACAGCAGGTCCTTGTTGGTTATCTATTTTATAGAAGGACTCTTATTCAAACTGGTGGGGGAAAATGCAGAAGCCAGATGAACGGCCTGGATGATCTTTAAGGCCCCAGGCAAAAAAAAAAAAAAAAAAAAAAAGCAACTCGTCTTCTTTACTTGTCTTCTTTACTTTAAAGCTACTATAAAAATGATGCCTGGCCTCAACCTTTTGCTCATGCACAAGCCTGAGAAGCAGTGGGGGGCCGTGGAATAAGCCTAGGTCTCACACAGACTGGGTTCTAGTCCAGGCTCTTTCACTTACTAATTGTATGATACTGCAAAGGTGCCTTAACCTCTCAACCTTGATTTCCTCATCTGCAAAATGGGAACAAGTATAGTATCCACACAAGTAATGATGTTCAACATATTTAACAATCAATACGGTATGGGCACTGGCCAATCAGAAAAGAAGCCAACTGTCAACACCCTGTGTAGACAGGACAATGCATGCCCCAAAAAGTGGTCGTGAGGATTAGATGGGATCATGTCTGGAAATCCCGTAGCAAAGTACCACGTCCAGGGACAGAACTCAATAACTTTTGTGCATGATTATTTTTATCCAGGGAAGAAAACTAGTAAGAGAATTGTCCAACAGTATTTTGAGTGTAAGGCAGGCCAGGGTCAAGCCTCCTAGCCTCCTGTGGCTGAGCCCTCTTGCCACCCTGGGAACACAGGCAGCTTTTCAAAGCCACAGTTCAAGGACATCTACATGTACAAGGCCATGTTGAAAGCAACCATATTTATTGTTATGGGGAAGGAGTATCCCCCAATATGCATGTTCTACTGTTTGACAACTCTGCTTTCTTCCTCATTCCACGCCAAGCCTACCAGAAACTGTGCAAACTCCAAGAAAGGGAGCTCTTCAGAGTCTGTCTCAGAAGACTAGAATCCAGAATATCCTTTCCAACCTTTACTCTGTAAGTATTTGCTTTCATCCCCTTTGGCACAACTCTGAGGCCTCCTGAGTTTGTCTTGATTGCTCCTATCATAATGGCCTCCTTCCCCCCAGATACTAAATCTGGCTTCCAGACCCATCCTCCTGGCCTACTTTCCCTGACAGCTGACAAGATTTCAATCCTATCCTTGCCTTTGAACAGGAACATTTTAAGACTACAGAGTCTTCTAGATCCACAGGAAGGACCCTCTAAAAAATGGTTCAATCTCCAATCCCATGATATTTAGAGAGGACATTTTTTTAACATGTTTATTGGAGTATAACTGCTTTACAATGGTGTGTTAGTTTCTGCTTTATAACAAAGTGAATCAGCTATACATATACATATATCCCCATATCTCCTCCCTCCTGTGTCTCCCTCCCACCCTTCATATCCCACCCCTCTAGGTGGTCACAAAGCACCCAGCTGATCTCCCTGTACTATACGTCTGCTTCCCACTAGCTATTTTACATTTGGTAGCATATATATGTCCATGCCACGCTCACTTCGTCCCAGCTTACCCTTCCCCCTCCCCATGTCCTCAAGTCCATTCTCTACGTCTGCGTCTTTATTCCTGCCCTGCCCCTAGGTTCTTCAGAACCATTTTTTTAAACATCTTTATTGGAGTATAATTGCTTTACAATGGTGTGTTAGTTTCTGCTGTATAACAAAGTGAATCAGCTACATATACATATATCCCCCTATCTCCTCCCTCCTGTGTCTCCCTCCCACCCTTCATATCCCACCCCTCTAGGTGGTCACAAAGCACCCAGCTGATCTCCCTGTACTATACGTCTGCTTCCCACTAGCTATTTTACATTTGGTAGCATATATATGTCCATGCCACTCTCACTTCGTCCCAGCTTACCCTTCCCCCTCCCCATGTCCTCAAGTCCATTCTCTACGTCTGCGTCTTTATTCCTGCCCTGCCCCTAGGTTCTTCAGAACCATTTTTTTAAACATCTTTATTGGAGTATAATTGCTTTACAATGGTGTGTTAGTTTCTGCTGTATAACAAAGTGAATCAGCTACATATACATATATCCCCCTATCTCCTCCCTCTTGTGTCTCCCTCCCTCCCACCCTCCCTATGCCACCCCTCCAGGTGGTCTCAAAGCAATGAGCTGATCTCCCCATGCAATGCAGCTGCTTCCCACTAGCTATCTATTTTACATTTGGTACTATATATATGTCAATGCTACTCTCTCACCTCCTCCCAGCTTACCCTTCCCCCTCCCCGTGTCCTCAAGTCCATTCTCTACGTCTACGAGAGAGGACATATTTTTGATAGGGATTTGTCCCCATACCTCTCCATTTATACCACCTAAATACACTATATACAATACAGTGTAGAATATATAACAGAGAGCTACGTTGGCTATGTCAAAACCCTGTGGTTCATAGCTGCTGGTTTCTTTTTCTTTTTTTTTTTTTTTGCGGTACGCAGGCCTCTCACTGTTGTGGCCTCTCCCGCTGTGGAGCACAGGCTCCGGACGCGCAGGCTCAGCGGCCATGGCTCACGGGCCCAGCCGCTCTGCGGCATGTGGGATCTTCCCGGACCGGGGCACGAACCCGTGTCCCCTGCATCGGCAGGCGAACTCTCAACCACTGTGCCACCAGGGAAGCCCAGCTGCTGGTTTCTTATTCGCTGGAGTCATGTGGGTGGGGAGAGACAAATGCAGCACAAGGGAACAGAAAGAGGCCTGGACGAGAAGTCAGAAGACCGAGGTCCTCATGCAAGCTCTGCTGTGTGACCCCTCACCAGTCCACTCTCCAGAAGGGAAGACGGCTCTCAGTTTCCCTATCTGCACAGTGAGGGTGTTAGACTAGGTGCTTTCCCAAAGGCCCCTGTTCATTAGAACATTCTAAGACTTTATAAGGAATGTGACTCCGGAACATTCCTATGAATAGAGCCTGGGTTCTTACCAACCAAGGCTGAGAGAAACACTCTTGCATTGCCCTGAGAGACTCTAGGGCCCAAGGCTGAGTAGACAAGCTTCTTTTCACTGGCCCACTTTTTCCATTAGGTCTCCAGACCTCCCTGGCTCCTCAGGGAACTGCACCTGTGCATGCTCGTGACCTTCTGGCCAGTGCCCGGCGTGTAAGTCAGGAGTTACCTAAATTCTGCGTAATAAACCAATTTAAGGAGAGCTACTGATGGCTTAATTGTGGTCACTCTCTGAAGTTATACTTGGACTGGGTGGGAAACCTGAAGGAGTGATTAATATGAGCAGATCAGCTGCTCTGGGCTGGAATCCTTCTAGTACCATCTCTCTCAACAGCATGGAGTCATTCTTTAACCCAACATTGGATTCAGAACTCAAGTGGCCAGTATAAACAAGTGGTTTGAAAGGTCTTCCTACCATCATCAATCACAGACTCCAAAGGGCTGGGAGATGTCTCTGGGTGATCTATCTTTTAGAAACCATTAGTGTTGCAGAACCCTTTCCTGACCCCAAGTCTCTGCAGAGGCGGGGACTTGCTGCAGATCACAGACTGCCTCAGTGGCAGGGCCAAGACCAGGATCCAGCTCTACAGGTCCCTTTCCCTGACAGGGTACTACCCACCCCATGTCCACCAAAGCATGCCTAGGGCAGCAGGCAAGCAGACATCTGTGTCCCCACATACAACCACACAACCCTTCAGAACAACTCAAAGAGCAATGGCTGCAAAAGACTGGGAAAACAACCCTAAAAGACCCCAAGGACTTTCAATTCTTCCTTTCCAGTAGCTGTTAAATTGTAAACACATTTTCCTAAGCTGCTCTCTCAGGTTTTGTTTTCTGCCTACCCGCACGTTGACTACATCACACCGTAACCATCAGCGATTCTTCTGTTCTTTTCCTTTTGAGAAATAATGCCTAATACCTGGGCCCTGTATTGCCAAAACACCAAGCACGTTTTGGAAACAAAGTGGATCTGATGAGGAAGATTGCTACAGTCCTTTTCAAAGAGTGTTTGCTTACCTATTGGCAAGTCAGGCAATTCTCAGTTGCAGAGGTCTTCCCTAAGCTGTTTGTTATCTGCAGTCATTGCTGAAACCGCCCCATCAGCTCCCCCCACACCCCTACCCACCAGTTTTTGGTAAAATTCTCCCATTTTGGCATCATAAGAGTGCCCTCTAGTGCTGATCTAATTAAGAACCTGGAGACTGAAGGATTCCTGTTTTCGTGGGAAATGGGTTTAGCTATAACTTGTCCTTGGCTGTGTCAAGATATATTCTTTCTGAAGCATCTCTAAAGCACCTACTTGACAATGTAGTCTTTCAGAAAGCAGTGAAAGGAGTGTTTTGCCACTGAACAAACAATGCAAACCAAAAAAAAAAAAAAAAGGGAGGGCCTTAAAAGAAAACCTGGCTTATGCTCCCTGCTGAGATGCATTCCCACTCATGATGCCGGGGCGCTGTTTGAATTATAAAAGAGGGTGCACAGACACAGGCCGACTCCATCAATTAAAAGTTAACAGTAATTTTTAAAATAATAAAAAACTATATACAATTTTTAAAGGTTACTTTCCATTTACAGTTATTACAAAATATTGGCTCTATTTCCTGTGTTGTGCAGTATATCCTTGAGCCTACCTTATACCCAATACTTTGTACCTCCGACTGCCCCACACTACCTTGCCCCTCTCCCCACTCCCCACTGGTAACCACTAGTTTGTTCTCTATATCTGTGACTCTCTTTCTTTTAAAAAGCTGAGATTGATTTTTGCACAAGGAACTCTGTTCTGAAGTGCCTGGTGCCACGCTTCTACACTCAGTAACCTTGAGCAAGTGACACTGGACTAAACACAAAGGAAAAAAAAAAGGTCTCTGCAGGTGATGAGAAACGTGTGAGAACAGGCTGGATGGAGAATGAGGCACCACGAGGCCCAAGCTGAAAGAAATAACGACTTCCAGTACATCACCCTGACAGTAAAGAGCAAAGGAAAAGTGACGTCTGAGAACTGCAGTGCATTCCGCTTGAACAAAAGAAAATTGGGTTGTGATAATATAATTCTGAATTCCATGGAATGTTGTGGCTCAGAGCAAAGGAAAAGTGACGTCTGAGAACTGCAGTGCGTTCCGCTTGAACAAAAGAAAGTTGGGTTGTGATAATATAATTCTGAATTCCATGGAATGTTGTGGCTCAGAGAGGCAAGAGATAGAAGACAGAGAAACAATATAGTGGTTCACAGCTGGGGAGTCATTTTTCCCAGGATGAATCATACCTTGAGGCTCAACCATATCTGATTTACTTGATACTTAGCCGTGTGGCTGACAGGGTCTTGGTGCTCAGCCATGTGTCAAGTCTGAGCCTCTGAGGTGGGAGAGCCAAGTTCAGGACATTGGTCCACCAGAGGCCTCCAGGGTCCATGTAATATCAAACAGCAAAAGCTCTCCAAGAAATCTCCATCGCCACGCTAAGACCCAGCTCCACATAACGGCCAGCAAGCTACAGTGCTGGACACTCTATGCCAAACAACTAGCAAGACAGGAGCACAACCCCACCCATTAGCAGAGAGGCTGCCTAAAATCATAATAAGATCACAGACACCCCAAAACACACCACCAGATGCGATCCTGCCCACCAGAAAGACAACATCCAGCCTCATCCACCAGAACACAGGCACCAGTCCGCTCCACCAGGAAGCTTACACAACCCACTGAACTAACCTTACCCACTGGGGGCAGACACCAAAAACAACGGGAACTACGAACCTGCAACCTGCGAAAAGGAGACCCCAAACACAGTAGGTTAAGCAAAATGAGAAGACAGAGAAACACACAGTGGATGAAGGAGCAAGGTAAAAACCCACCAGACCAAACAAATGAAGAGGAAATAGGCAGTCTACCTGAAAAAGAATTCAGAGTAATGATAGTAAAGATGATCCAAAATCTTGGAAATAGAATGGAGAAAATTCAAGAAACATTTAACAAGGGCCTAGAAGAAATAAAGAGCAAAGAAACAATGATGAACAACACAATAGATGAAATTAAACATTCTCTAGAAGGAATCAATAGCAGAATAACTGAGGCAGATGAACGGATAAGTGACCTGGAAGATAAAAAAGTGGAAATAACTACCGAAGAGCAGAATAAAGAAAAAAGAATGAAAAGAATTGAGGACAGTCTCAGAGACCTGTGGGACAACATTAAACGCACCAACATTGGAATTATAGGGGTCCCAGAAGAGGAAGAGCAAAAGAAAGGGACTGAGAAAATATTTGAAGAGATTATAGTTGAAAACTTCCCTAATATGGGAAAGGAAAGAGTCAATCAAGTCCAGGAAGCACAGAGAGTCCCATATGGGATAAATCCAAGGAGAAACACGCCAAGACACATATTAATCGAGCTATCAAAAATTAAATACAAAGAAAAAATATTGAAAGTAGCAAGGGGAAAACAACAAATAACATACAAGGGAATCCCCATAAGGTTAACAGCTGATCTTTCAGCAGAACCTCTGCAAGCCAGAAGGGACTGGAAGGACAGATTTAAAGTGATGAAAGGGAAAACCTACAACAAAGATTACTCAACCCAGCAAGGATCTCATTCATTTTCGACAGAGAAATTAAAACCTTTATAGACAAGCAAAACCTAAGAGAATTCAGTAACACCAAACCACCTTTACAACAAATGCTAAAGGAACTTCTCTAGGCAGGAAACACAAGAGAAGGAAAAGACTTACAATAACAAACCCAAAACAATTAAGAAAATTGTAATAGGACATTACATATCGCTAACTACCTTAAATGTAAATGGATTAAATGCTCCAACCAAAACACACAGGCTCGCTGAATGGATACAAAAACAAGACCGTATATATGTTGTCTACAAGAGACCCACTTCAGACCTAGGGACACATGCAGACTGAAAGTGAGGGGAGGGAAAAAGATATTCCATGCAAATGGAAATCAAAAGAAAGCTGGAGTAGCAATTCTCATATCAGACAAAATAGACTTTAAAATAAAGACTATTAAAAGAGACAAGGAAGGACACTACATAATGATCAAGGGATCAATCCAAGAAGAAGATATAACAATTGTAAATATTTATGCACCCAACATAGGAGTACCTCAATACAGAAGGGAAATGCTAACAGCCATAAAAGTGGAAATCAACAGTAACACAATCATAGTAAGGGACTTCAACACCCCACATTCACCAATGGACAGATCATCCAAAATGAAAATAAATAAGGAAACACAAGCTTTAAATGATACATTAAACAAGATGGACTTAATTGATATTTATAGGACATTCCATCCAAAAACAACAGAATACACATTTTTCTCAAGTGCTCATGGAACATTCTCCAGGATAGATCATATCTTGGGTCACAAATCAAGCCTTGGTAAATTTAACAAAATGGAAGTCGTATCAAGTATCTTTTCTGACAACAATGTTATGACACTAGATATCAATTACAGGAAAAAATACAAACACATGGAGGCTAAACAATACACTACTAAATAACCAAGAGGTCACTGAAGAAATCAAAGAGAAATGAAAAAATACCTAGAAACAAATGACAAAACACGATGACTGAAAACCTATGGGATGCAGCAAAAGCAGTTCTAAGAGGGAAGTTTATAGCAATACAATCCTGCCTCAAGAAACAAGAAAAATCTCAAATAAACAACCTAACCTTACACCTAAAGCAATTAGAGAAAGAAGAACAGAAAACCCAAAAGTTAGCAGAAGGAAAGAAATCATAACGATCAGATCAGAAATAAATGAAAAAGAAATGAAGGAAACTAGAGCAAAGATCAATAAAACTAACAGCTGGTTCTTTGAGAAGATAAACAAAATTGATAAACCATTAGCCAGACTCATCAAGAAAAAAAGGAAGACTCAAGCAATAGAATTATAAATGCAAAAGGAGGAGTAACAACTGACACTGCAGAAATACAAAGGATCATGAGACATTACTACAAGCAACAATATGCCAATAAAATGGACAACCTGGAAGAAATGGACAAATTCTTAGGAAAGTACAACTTTCCAAGACTGAACCAGGAAGAAATAGAAAATTTAAACAGACCAATCACAAGCACTGATATTGAAACTGTGATTAAAAATCTTCCAACAAACAAAAGCCCAGGACCAGATGGCTTCACAGGCGAATTCTATCAAACAATTAGAGAAGCGCTAACACCCATCCTTCTCAAACTCTTCCAAAATATAGCAGAGGGAGGAACACTCCCAAACTCATTCTACGAGACCACCATCACCCTGATACCAAAACCAGACAAAGATGTTCACAAAGAAAGAAAACTACAGGCCAATATCACTGGTGAACATAGATGCAAAAATCCTCAACAAAATACTAGCAAACAGAATCCAACAGCACATTAAACGGATCATACACCATGATCAAGTGGGGTTTATCCCAGGAATGCAAGGATTCTTCAATATGCACAAATCAATCAGTGTGATACACCATGTTAACAAATTGAAGGAGAAAACCATAAGATCATCTCAATAGATACAGAGAAAGCCTTTGACAAAATTCAACACCCATTTATGATAAAAACCCTCCAATTTACAAGCAGCTCATGCAGCTCAGTATCAAAAAAATAAACAATCCAATCCAAATTGTGCCGAAGAGCTAAATAGACATTTCTCCAAAGACATACAGATGGCCAACAAACACATGAAAGGATGCTCAACACCACTAATCATTAGAGAAATGCAAGTCAAAACTACAATGAGGTAACACCTCACACCAGTCAGAATGGCCATCATCAAAAAATCTACAAACAATAAATGCTGGAGAGGGTGTGGAGAAAAGGGAACCCTCTTGCACTGTTGGTGGGAATGTAAATTGATACAGCCGCTATGGAGAACAGTATGGAGGTTCCTTAAAAAACTAAAAATAGAACTACCATATGACCCAGCAATCCCACTACTGGGCATATATCCTGAGAAAACCATAATTCAAAAAGAGGCATGTACCACAATGTTCATTGCAGCTCTATTTACAATAGCCAGGACATGGAAGCAACCCTAAGTGTCCATCGACAGATGAATGGATAAAGATGTGGCACATATATACAGTGGAACATTACTCAGCCATAAAAAGAAACGAAATTGAGTTATTTGTAGTGAGGTGGATGGACCTAGAGTCTCTCATACAAGAGTGAAGTAAGTCAGAAAGAGAAAAACAAATACCATATGCTAACATATATGGAATGTAAAAAAAAACGGTTCTATAGAACCTAGGGGCAGGGCAGGTATAAAGACGCAGACGTAGAGAATGGACTTGAGGACATGGGGAGGGGGAAGGGTAAGCTGGGACGAAGTGAGAGAGTGGCATGGACATATATACACTACCAAATGTAAAACAGATAGCTAGTGGGAAGCAGCCGCATAGCACAGGGAGATCAGCTGGGTGCTTTGTGACCACCTAGAGGGGTGGGATAGGGAGGGTGGGAGGGAGGGAGACGCAAGAGGGAAGAGATATGGGGATATATGTATAGCTGATTCACTTTGTTATAAAGCAGAAAGTAACACACCATTGTAAAGCAATTATACTCCAATAAAGATGTAAAAAAAAAAAAAAGTTGACAGTAATTTTTTTTTTTTTTGCGGTACGTGGGCCTCTCACTGCTGTGGCGTCTCCCGTTGCGGAGCACAGGCTCCAGACGCGCAGGCCCAGCGTCCATGGCTCACGGGCCCAACCGCTCCACGGCATGTGGGATCTTCCCGGACTGGGGCACGAACCCGTGTCCCCTTGATCGGCAGGCGGACTCTCACCCACTGTGCCACCAGGGAAGTCCTGACAGTGATTTTTGAACGTGTTTTAGAGTTTCCCAGATGCAAACATCTGTATTTGTATGTTAGGTTCCAGCACTGTGTTTCCTCAATTTGATCATATACATACTTTTGATTTGAAGGGAAGGATAGACCATTAAGAATCCCTTAGAAATGTTCTGGGTATAACAGGGCTTGCTTTCTGATAACAAGAGCCTGAAAATGTTTCACTTATAATAGAAATATAAATGTGCGTGTGTGCGTGTGTATTTCTACGGTTTATTTTATCCCATTATTTCCATATTTTGGATTTAGGGATCTGGAATATCCACAATGAATGCTATCTCAGCACTGGTTCAACTCAGCAGGGAAGATTTTCACTGTACCTTTTACATTCCGCTTCACAAGAGGCTGTTCCTCTATCGAATTCCAAATAGTGGATGCTGACACAGACAAAGCATTCACATTTTAACATGTTTAAAACACAGAGCATGACAAAGTCCCTAAGGAGCAATGCTTCGGCAAGCACTAAAATAAAGATCGAGATCATTCTCAAGAAATATTCAGCCAAGTCACTAAGATGATCAGACAGTAACAACACATGGAATGGTCCATCCTGGACATATGTCACTTGCTTTCCTCAAGGAGCTTCTATCTCTGCTGATGTCAAAGTATGGCAGGAGCCAGTGGCTTGGGTCTGAAACTTCCCTCAAGCCAGCCCCAAAGAGGGAACCGACAGGTCTGTGAAGAAAGAGGCACGTGCTAGGGTGGAGCCAGCACTGGCTTTGGAGCTGACAGAACTGTGTTCGAATCCCAGCTCTTCCAAATGTCTTTGGTTGCTTCAAACCCGTCAGTCTCACTTTTCTCAACAAAACTGTGACCTCCTTGTGATCTCCAATATCTGACAGAGGGCACAAACCAGGTGCTCAATAAAATCTGCTGAATTTACTAAAACCAACCATTTTGATTTAAAAAAATGAAAAATACCCCTCATTGTCCAGATGTTTGGGAAGAAGTAAACAAAACATCTGTATAATGGACTCCATTGTTTAAAATCTGTGTTGAAGACTTTAAGCCACTGCTGCTCTTGCCCACATAGATCTTGCTAGTCTCTATCAGTGTGACAAATCAAAAGGTCCAGGGCTGTGCTTGAGACCCCCAGGCCAAACAGTTCTTTCAGTTTGGCAGATGTAATATTCATGATTGGATTTAACTTGGTGCTATTGATGGATGCACCGCTTTTTGAAAATTCATGACCGGTTCGACATTTTTGTGGACTTTGGACACCTTCCCATGTGAAGATGTAGCACCATTTTTAGGCAAAGCCTGGGTTTTCACGAGAAAGCAGGTTTCCTTTTATAGCAAGATTCTCAGTTTCATGTCTTACCTGAAGTTTCAAAACCAGGTACCAAAAACACCCTGAGTGTTTCTGCCCCCCAAATCCAAAATATGGGACAAGTGTGTCAGATCATCTGGAAGAGTACACAGAATATCTTTTCTAGAATTATTGGAAATTATACCTAAATGACAAACAATAACAATCGTACTATTAGCCATTAAATAATGAGTATTTCCTATATGCCAGGCACCATGCACTTTACAGGAGTTATTTCATCCGGAGCAGAAGTCTATACTCATTGTATAGATGAGAAAACTGAGGCTCAGAGGGACTCGTACAACTAATAACCCAAATCCAGAATTGTAGGATGCCAGCGCCCAAGCTCATTACCCATTAAGCTGTACTGTACCTGTGAGGCAGGCATCATTTTCATCTTTTTACAGGTAAATTAGGTGAAGCTCAGAGAATAACTTGCTCAAGGTCACATACCTAATAAGTGAAGGTGCTGAGATGAGAATATTCAATATTCCCTGACTCCTAATATTTTTTCGAAGTATAATTGATTTACAATATTGTGTTAGTTCCAGGTGTATAGTAAAGTGATTCAGTTAGATATATATTTTTCAGACTATATTCCATTATAGGTTATTACAAAATATTGAATATTGTCCTGTGTTATACAGTAAATCCTTGTTGCTTATCTATTTTATGTAGAGTAGTTTGTACCTCTTAATTCCAGACTCCTAATTTAACCCTCCTCCCTCCCTTTCTTCTTTGGTAACCATAAGTTTGTTTTCTATGTCTGTGGGTCTATTTCTGTTTTGTAAGTAAGTACATTTGTATTTTTTTAAGATTCCATATATAAGCGATATTACATGATATTTGTCTTTCTCTGTTTGACTTATTTCACTTAGTCTGATAATCTCTAGGTCCATCCATGTTGCTGCAAATGGCAGTATTTTGTTCTTTTTTTACTGCTGAGTAATACTCCATTGTGTATATACATCACATTTTCTTAAGCCAATTGTCTGCTGGTGGGCACTTGAGTTGTTTCCATGTCTTGGCTATTGTAAATAGTGCTGCAATGAACACTGGGGTGTATGTATCTTTCAAATTAGAGTTTTCATCTTTTCTGGATACATGCCTAGGAGTGGGATTGCTGAATCATATGGTAGCTCTATTTTTAGTTTTTTAAGGAAATTCCAGACTGTTTTCTATAGTGGCTGCACCAATTTACATTTCCGCCAACAGTGTAGGTGGGTTCCCTTTTCTCCACACCCTCTCCAGCCTTTATTATTTGTAGACTTTTTGATGATGGCCATTCTGATCACTGTGAGGTGATAGCTCATTGTGGTTTTGATTTGCATTTCTCTAATCATTAGTGATGTGGAGCATGTTTTCACATGCCTGTTGGCAATCTGTGTCTTCTTTGGAGAAATGTCTATTTAGGTCTTCTACCCGTTTTTTTGATGGGGCTGTTTGTGGGGTTTTTTTTTTGATATTAAGTTGTATGAGCTGTTTGTATATTTTGGAAATTAACCCCTTGCCCTGACTCCAAATCTTATGTATTCCCTACTACGCTATGTGCCACACCTCCACAAGGCACAAACGTAGAAAATAATCTCTCTGTGCACATGAAACCTGCACTGAGAGCAGGGGCTGCCCTCTAGTTACTGTACAAGCCCACAGTGTGCTCGGAAGTGATTCGTTGTGTGCCTCTCTTCAAGCTTCTTGTGGGACCATTTTTCATTTTGAATTTCAGGATAAATTTGCAGGCGGTGAGTGTCAAGCACTTGACTACGCAAGGAAGGGAGGAAATAGCTCATTTGAAGATGAAAACCTAGTGTAAATCTTTACCGCAGCTATGCTACTCCCCTAGGACGTAAATCAGGTGGCAGTGGGTGGGCTAGGGGCCTGTAGGAAAAGGAAGTTGGCAGGCAGATCAGTGCTCACAGGCGCTCGCGCTCTCTCTCTCTCTCTCACTCTCTCTCCCCTCCCCCCGCTCCCTCCCTCCACAGCAGGGTGGAAGTGAGGGGTGCTTCTTGCTATTATACCTATATTTCCTTATCTATAGGAAAATTTGATTAAATCATATATATATTAAATCATATATATTTTCAAATCTAGAAAATCCAAGGCAAGTTGACCAAGGCAAAAAACAGGAAGGAACAGGAGTACATGCCTCATTCCAAGAAGTCCCATGTAATTACAGTAGTAAGAGGAGAACTGTTGCCTTGGGAAGGAGCTGTGTTTGTCTAATGATGGAGGAATTCATTCTTAAGCAGGGTGAGCCAGGCCACTCACAATTTGACCTGGATGTAGCTTTAAAACCTATCAAAGTTGGAAGGTACCTTAGAGACCATTCTAAGACCACCCACTGCTTTTTTGCAGGCCCCGAGAGAGAAGGGGACTCGTCCAAAGTCACACAGTTAGTACGTAACAGGGCAATAACCAGCTCCCAGACCTCACGACTTCCAGTTTGAGTCTTATAAGTACCAGGGTCCTCTACAAGAAAATGAATGTGGCCATCTAAGATAGAGGGGTGGGAGTGAGAAGGCCAGTTGGGAGTCAGCAGTAGGGATCCAGGCATGAAGGCTGGGCTTAGTTGTTTAATTAGAACGATAACCTTGAAATATGGTCTTTCCTGTCTCTTTGTACAAGTGACAAAACTGAGCCTCAGAGAGAACGGGCTGCCAAAGGTCCGGCAGCTACTTAAAGACTGGGACTTGAAGGTTGGTCTGATTCCAAAGTCTACATGCTTTTTGCCCTACCTATGTTTTTGCCCCCTCAATTCTCTGTGGTCATCTCCCAAATAGCAAGGAGGCCCCTTCAAGTTACAAGTGAATTGTAATGCCTTCATTATTTTGCAGTTGTAGTGAAAACGGGGTGAGCCCTCATCTGCAAACCCACATCCAACAAAGCCTTGGTCAGTGCCTGGTTCTCAGCTTCCAAGGAGCAACTCTGTACTGTCCTTGGCCTTGGGAACCAAGAAAAAACAGGAAGCCATCAGGGTTACCCATCAAGTCCTTCAAAACCACTGAGGGCTTTGTAATCCACGCACCTCCCCCGCAACAAGAACTGGTGGTGTCACCTGAGGCTGCCCATCTGGGAAGTAAGGGCATCTGAGCTGTCAGCTAAGTGGGATGATGCTGTGGGAGTTTCTTGGTGCCTGAAGGCAAGGGATCCAGCTGAAGTCTGCATACAGCACTAGGCAGTGCTCATCTCCACGCACAGCTCCCCTCAAGGAGTCCTGCCTCAGCCCTACGACGGTAGCCCGACGGCGGCAGATCGGTGTCTCTTCCTTCCGGAAAGTGGACAGGCACTGAAGTAGTGGGGCAGTCCCCAGGAGTCAGAGGAAGAATTTGGAACTGCTTATTTGAAGCTGGACTTGCTGAATTGCTAATTGCCCAACTGGCACATCATTAGGCTACTTGCTCATTCTTCCCGATCAAGATGGGGTGGGGAGTTGGGCAGTGGATATCCTGTAGGCAGTAGAGAAATCACCAGGCAGCTGGGTTTGTGGAAACCAAATCCTAGTTTCCCACTGACACACATCCTGATCAATCTCCGACTGCCCAACCGTTGGCAGTTGCCCTTCACATTCTGGCTTTAAGCTACTCTGCCCCCAGCCCCTCATCAGATACGTAAAGATCTGAAAGCCCACACGAGCTGCTGCTGTAAAGGAAGCCCAGTGTAAAGGAATCTTTCTCTAGAGAAACCCTTTGAATATATCAGGGTAGTTATTTTAGATTTTGGATGGACATCTTTCCCAAAACAAGGACACACTTGTCTTTGATTCAAATTTTATTCTTTATCCTTCTGACCTACATCTAAATTTCAACAGCTTTATTGAGATATAACTCACATAACCATGTAATTCACCTATTCAAAGGGTACAAATCCGTGGTTGTTAGTATAGTCACAGATATGTGGAGTCATCACTACACTCAGTTTTCAAACATTTTCATTACCTCGAAAATGGTAGCTGTCACCACCACGTCCCTCTACCCCTCCCAGGCCCTGACCACCACTGATGTACTTTCTGTCTCTATGGTTTTTCCTATTTTGGACATTACGAGTCAATAGAATCATATTGCCTTTTGTGACTGGCTTCTTTGACTTAGCATAATGTTTTCAAGGTTCATCCACGTTATAGCATATAACAGTACTGCACTCCTTTCATGGCCAAATAATATTCCATTGTATAGCTGTCCAAAGTAAATAAATAAATAAAATGCATCTAAACAATGTCATCCCTACCCACTAGACAAGCCCACAGTCTGTCCTGAGTACCTGCCACCTGCTATGGTACATCTATGACTAGCACCATGGGAGTACACCGTGGAGATGAATAAGAAGATACAACAAAAACATCCAAGGATTCACCCAACAAACATCTATTGAGTGTCTCCTACGTGCCAGGAATGTGCTGAGACACTGGGAATACGAGGATGAGCGAGACACGGTCCCTGCCGTCCATGAGCAAATCGTGAGGAAAGCAGTGGGAAAACCATGTATCATAAATATACCTCCACAGGACATAACTACTGAAAGTACCTACACGCTATGGTAAGCTCATTTTCCACTGGGGAGGAGTTCATGGCCCAGGATGAGGTTCTTGAGTCCACAAACATTCATGAGAGAAACTAACCCAAGAGAGGCTAGCAGCCAGGGTTTCAGGTGTTTTTGTTTATTTTGCATATTTTTAGTTGAGATGAAATTCACATAACATAAAATTAACCATTTTAAAGTATACAATTCAGTAGAATTTAGTACATTCACATGTTGTGCAGCCACCACCCGTCTCTAGGTCCAAAACATTTGTATTATCCCAAAAGAAAACCCTGTACCCATGAAGCAGTCACTCTTTCTTCCCCCTGCTCCCCTCAGCTCCTGGCAACCACCAATCTGCGTTTTGTCTCTAGGGATTTGCCTATTCTGGATAATTCATATGAGTGGAATCATATACCACTTGGCCCTTTTAGTCTGGCTTCTTTCACTTAGCATAATGTTTTTGAGGTTCATCCATGTTGTGGCATGGATCAGCACTTCATTCCTTTTTATGGCTGAACAATATTCCATCGTATAGATGCATCACATTTTGTTTACCCACTCAACCTTTGATGGGTATTTGGGTTGCCTTTACTTTTTTATTATCATGATTAATGCTGCCATGAACATTCATGTACATGTTCTTGGGTGTGTGGATCTATGTTTTCATTTCTCTTGGGTATATACCTGGCACTGGAAGTGCTGGGTCATATGGTAATTCTATGTTTACCTTTTTGAGGAACTGCCAAACCGTTTTTCCAGAGCAGCTGCACCATTTTACATTCCCACCAGCAAGTTACAAGGGTTCCAATTTCTCCCAGAGATTCAGTTTTAGTTCTTACTCCCAGAGAAGAGTTCCATTACATTGGAGACACCCAATTAACCCAAATGATTGACCCTAATGCTGGGCATTAGGCGCTGGGCCCCTTAATTAATGCTTAGGCTGGTGGGAGAAACAAAGCAAATGAGGACAAAGAGGAGAGTACTGCCACAGCTCTGGGAGTGCCTCTGCGCATGCTCACAGCCTAAAGGGGAAAGTGTGCAAGCCGGCTGTGGAACCATTCGCCTGACCCACATCAATAGGATTCACAGTATCTTGCCCAGTAGAGAAGTGGGAGGAGAGCATTCTCAGCTATAAGAACCAAGCCCTGCAAAACCCAGGAGGTAATTTTATGAAAGAAATGACATGAAATCAATAATGACTCTGGCAGTCAGGGAAAGAGCAGCACAGCCTTCTCTATTAGACAAGAAATTGGAAGAAGCATCAATGGGTTGTGAGGGCACTTAGATCCCATGGTATTTGGCACTGGCTCCTGTCCCTTGGAATAAAGAGCTGACAGATACCTAGGACATAAATAATAATGAAGTATGTCGAGCTCTAAAGATGATGGCGTATATCACTGAGACTTGCCCTTATGGCCTGTCTCTCCCCCCCGCAGTGATCAGACAGCTCGACAAACATTCGATCCACTCCTCCAGCCTATATCAGTCCCTGGGCAGGTGAGCTCCACTCTGAAGCAGTATTAAATCTTTCAAGCCATACGATGCCATTTTCCTGAGCTGAGACTGTCACTTGCCAAGATGACATGCCACCATCCCTGAAGAGCTGAGTCATGATCCCAAATGCCCCTCCTCAAAGCCTGAGAGGCTCTCTTTGGCGAGAGGAAGCCCAGGGAAAGCATCTCAAGGATCCCCCATCACCTCCCAGATCCTTGGATCTTCAGTAACCTAAGATTTGGGTGGGTGGATTTCAAATACTTTTAGAAACACAGCCCTCTTTTCAAACAAAAATCTTCCAATAACTCCAGTATATAAAACACACAAAACCTGAGAGGCTCAGTTTGAAGAGGGGGTGGGGTGAAGGGAAAGGCGATGAGAGCTGCCATTTATTGTCCCCAGGATGCGAAGTGTACAACTCCAAGGAGCATCATTCATGTAGAGCAGCAGTTCTCAAAGTGTGGCATGATGGTAGTCCCCAAGACCCTTTCAGGGGGTCCCTGAGGTCCTCCCTCTTCCAAAAATATGGGTGTATGAGGCTGGATTTTCTTATCCTTCAACCGAAGTAACATATTATGAGGGATGGAATGCAGAAGCTGATATGAGATTTCATCTGTCTTCTATAAAGCCAGATATCAAAGAGATTTACAAAATATAAAACATTGCCACTATTTTTTTTTGCTTTGGAAGTTAGTTTACTTTTCATAAAATATGTTATGTTAATATGTAATAGATGTATTCTTACTTTGAGTTAATACATGTTTTCGAAAATTGCTCAGTTTTAAATTCAAATACAGTCAATACCAATAGATATATCCCATATAAATAAAAGCTCTTTTGAGCCTCAGTAATTGAGTGTAAAGGAGTCCTGAAACGGAAAAGTCTGAGAACCGCTGACACGGACTATGCTGTGAATGGGAGTTGTGCAAAGCCCGGGGGCTCTGGGGGGTGCGCTGGAGGGTCTGAGTTCTGCCTGTTCAGCCTCCTCTCTACCTTCCATGCCCCTGAGGCAGCCCTCTGGATACCTCTGCAGAACCCTGAGGGTGCAAGTTTGAAAATAATTGATCAGTTCAGCCCTCTCATTTTAGAAACCAGGAAATGAGGGAAGGCGAGGTTTATGGAGCCGTAAGGCAAGAACAGCTGGGGTTACATCCGGGTCTTCTGCCGTCGGTTCTGGATTCAGGTTCTCTCCCCTGCCTGAGTTGCCATTAAAATAACAACAGCAGCTACCATCGGTTGAACTTTCTGTGCTCGGCACTGTGCTAGGCGCTCTGATATCCAGCTCGGGCCGCCCCCAGTGCCTCCTGGGTCCCACTTGGCAAGCACATTTGGCCCGGAATGCTCCATGTTTGCTAAATCCACAGAGAGAGAAAAGCAGGCAATGGGCTGCCCTGCCCCACCACCATATGCATCTGAATCAAGCCAGCCCTGGCCTTCTCAATACAAGGAATTCAAGCTGGTACTGGCTTCCTAAGCACATCTTGATAAGCAGCATGCGTCCCACCAGAGAAGGGATTTTTTTTAAAAGCCAGGAATCAATTAATTTAATCTGGTCCCTGTGTGGTTCAAGAAAGGCCCACATGGGCAACAACTGGGAAGTTAAGAGCAGTGTCTTGGCGATTGGCCATGTGGTGACTCCACAGAGGATGCCTTTGTGCCTCCTGCCCTTCTGCCCAAGGAACACCTCCATTCCTTTGAAAAGACTGCTGGGAGGGGCAAGCTGGATATAGTATTGGGCTAATCCCTGTACCACCAGAGTGGCAGCTGCAGGGCACACAATGCCTGATAAGGACCCATCTAAAATTCTCACTCATCTCCCCAAATGGGACTGGGTAGCGCCAGGATGCTAAGCCAGAAGTCCACAGCAGAATCAATCACCTGGGAAGCCTTTTTTTTTGGTTGCACCGAGTGGCATGCAGGATCCTAGTTCCCCGACCAGGGATTGAACGCGCACCCTCTGCAGTGCAAGCACCGAGTCTTAACCACTGGACCCCCAGGGAAGTCCCTGGGAAGCCATTTAAAACACACAGGACTTCGGGGCCCTGCGCCAGGGGAAATTCTGCTTTGGTCAGTTAGGGATGGACGGCTAATGAGCACTGCAGATGAGAAGCCAACGAGAGCCCAACTCCCTCACTTAACACATGGGGAAACTGAAAGACAGAATGGCAAAGAGTTACAGCTGGGGTGAGACATCGGCTAGCCTGGCCCCCTAGTCCTCTGCTTGGTCCACAATTCCAGGCTCTGCTCAATGGAGGGGGAAAACTAGCGTAGGCACACACGTGGGTGGGGATGAGGGGGCAGTAAGGGGCATTTAGAGATAACCAAGCCATTTTTACTTGATTCATACTTTTCAGTTCACATTCTCCCCCTTTTCTTCCAATTTGATCATTGGATCCAAGTCTTTCACTTTTAGATAAGGAACCTGGGGGCCAGAGTGGAGAAGGGTCAGATTCTGCCCTAGGTCAGATTTAGGAACCAAATCTCTGCGCTTTCTTGCCAGTGTTCCTCCCACTACATTTTGACCCTCAAGTCCCATCCTGAGAGAAATACATTATTATAGATTGATTGTATTTCGTTAGTATTCCTCCCACCAAGGGGCAAAATTTGTTAGAAGCCAACACACTCCCTGGCTCTATGGCATCAGCCTGCCCTGAGAGCTGCTCTAACTGCTTATTTCCAATCTAAGCTCAAATTTCAGGGCCACCCTGGAAATACTGGTAAAGCCAGCACTGCTAATATAGACAAATGATGGCAAAACTAAAGGGTAGTGTTGCAATGAAATAAATTATTTGCATAGGTGGGACTTCTTTTTTAATTTTACTATTTTAAGGTTACAAATTGTTTTCTTGCCTTTATGTATAATTAAATATAGATGTTCTTGGAGCTTAATGTCAGTTTAAATTTCAGCCCTTGGAAGGTAATTTGTTTGCATGTTCAATGAACAAACCATTTCTTATCGGTTTCAAAGACCCAGGCTCACGCATCATGAATCACGGTTGCCTTTATCAAAGCTAAAAAAGGTCAAGCAAAGTAGGCCTGCAACTCCACCCTTTAAAGAAGAACAAAGTCAAGCTTTTGGTTCTCTGTCTTAAGGGCACAAATGTCTCAATTTCTTTAGGTCTGTGTATGATAATATGAAAGATTCATCTGTGCCCTCTCCACACACAAAAGCCAGGTAAATCGTGCTCATTGTGCCATGATGGACTGAACCATTGGAAGGACTTCGAGCAGCTCCCTCTGCGCTCTGGGCCTCAGTTTCTTCATCTGTATACAGATATCTCTGAAGTTCTTTGGGCTCTGACTGTAGAAGGTAACTAGACATAGAAGTGCTATCCCCGGAGGTGATTTTAAATGATATTGTCTTAGAAAGCAGTTCATGAGGTTTGAAGATTTTTAGGTTAAGCAATCAGCAGGGAAATTAGACCCACAGGTTCTTAGCCATGCTTCCCCCTCTGACTTTCCTCCTTTTGTCCTCTCCACATACAGAAAGATGTCAGCTGTTCCAGCCCCATTCTCAATGGCTCCAAGATTATTCCCACCTCTTTAGACACCCCTCTACTTCCAGAAATCTATTCTCCCGTGCATTCTCCAGTCTCTTAGGGTCCATCTAGTAAATCTACACATATACTACGGTCAAAAAAGGATATTGCTCATTGACAATACATGAGAAAGGTATTTTGTTAAATGAAAATAAGAACAGGTTGTTAACTAGCAGATCTAGTATGATCCTATGGTCCCCCATCCCCACAAGTAAACCAATCAGCCCACTCTTTCTGATGTGACCTAAGTCTAGACTAGGGTCGCTCACACTTCCCTCTCAAACTTAACAAAGGATAATTTTTACAAGTTACCCTATAAGTACTTACTGAGTTCTCCGTTTTACCTTTTTTGCTCTAATCCGAGGTATGAACATTTACAGAAACTCTCTTTTTCAAAATGTGTTGAAACTATAGTTTGATTTGAATTCCTTAAAAGGTTAGGATGATAGAATTCAGAGCAGGAAAAGACTTTTGAGTCTAAAGTTTCCATATTAGGAAGACCAGGTAAGATTAACAGAGTGTGGAAACTTCGAGAAGAGTGGCAGCAGTAGATCTGGAAGTAAGATGACACACTCAAGCCAATGATAAGTGCTTTGTGATATTTTTTTCATTTACTTCTAACAGCAGTACCTTAAGATAATGTATTATTATTTCCATTTTACAGATGAGGCACAGAGAGATTAAGCTGTTGACCCAAGGTCAAAGTTAGCAAATGGTATAGCTGGGTAGAGATCTGAACCCAGTCACTTGTTTCTGGAGCCTATGAACTTTATCTATGCTTTAGGGTAGTATGATGTTAAAAAAGCGAAAGCTTAGGGATCTTTGAATCTGGGTTCTAGTCTCAACCTTACTATTGATCCTCCAACTCTCTGAGGCAATGAAAACTCCATACTAGATAATATCGAAGGTTGCTGCTAACTCTGTTTTGTGGATCCTCAGTAGAATCAAGAAAATTTGCCAAAGTGATTAGATATGCAGATGGCAGAGAGATGATAGTGATGGTATAGCCTGAAGTTGGAAGGTTGGCAACACATGCCTATAGGAATGTCCACGAGACCTTTGAGCTAGAACTCAGGAGGCAGGTCTGGGCTGCAGACACTGAAGCTTTCCTCACAGCAGTGATAGTCTATGAGATCTTGACATGAATGTAGAGAGAAAGAAAGGCAAAGACAGAGGACTGAGCCTCTGAAAAATCCCAGATGATGGTATGGAGAAGGAAGATCTGGCAACAAAGAAACAAAAACAGAGAAAATAGCACAATGTCAATCAAGCCTAGGGAATCAGGACTTTAAAATGGGAGCAGAAGTGAGGTGGTAAGAGGTAGTGAAAAGTAAAACTAGCTGAGAGACAAGTCACTCCTGCTTGTGAACCCTCATGGCCTTTCCCCCTCTCTTAAGACATGTCTTTCCTCACATGGGCCCCCAGGGTAAGGGTTGAAGCTCTACTCTTCCCTGGATGCCCTGGAGGTAGTAGGCACTCAGTGCTCTTCCACTGGACTAGATCACACCGCAGTGACTCGTTTGAATCACCACAGTCCTAGGGGCTGTCTCTTCACAAGCAAAGGCAACAGGATGCCTGAAAAGCATAGGGATGGGGCAAAAGCAGCTAAAACCTAAGCTCGATATTTATGAAAACAGCATGCCATGTTGGCCCTTTCAACCCAACCTGCATAGGCCTGGATATCACCATTAGCTGTGTCATCTATGAATAAGAACAGAAAGGATAGTGACAGAAAGCCCTGGAAAGATACAGCATGTGAGTGGAGATCAGCACAGCTACCATGGGGTAGAGCTTTTCCGGAGAGAAAGTTGGTAGGGAGATGGGGTGGGGAAGTGGCAGGGTGTGGGAGAACAGGTCTGAGAAAAGATGAGAACAACAAAATAAATAAATAAAAAGGCAATTTCACTATCATTTCAATTTGGGAAACAACTGTATTCTTTTCTTGATTTTTCAAACACACTTGAAAGATGTAAACATAAGAGGGAAAAAAAACGAGATCTTGTCAATGTCTGGAATCCACTCCTCACATACACAGCTGTCATTTGGTGCTTCCGCTTCCTGGGAGTGAGGCTTGTATGTGCCCAGAATGGTCATTGTCTCACTGAAGAGGGATGACATCAGGACAGCAGGAAGTAAGGCAGGTTAGGAGGTGGGCTCCATAAACAGGAGGGCAAGAGGTCAAGGATCTAGAAGGTCAAAGCAGGTGTCAAGAACATGTAAAGACTCCAAGATGTTCCAAAGAAAAAGGTGTGTGAGATGCCAACCAAGTGGCAGAATCCAGTCTGCAACAAGGAATTCGGGCAATTAATCATGCCTTCAGGGTCAGATGAGTTGTGAAGGTCTGAGCACACAAGCAATCTGGAACAAAGGTGTGTGAGGGGAGTTCTTGGCACCAGTCATCAGAGTTTAAATAGGAAGCCTATTCCCAAGGCTTGCTCCATTTATGATTTCTCTGGAATTCCAAATGGAGTTGGAATATGGCTGGCCTTGGGCCTGAGGACACCGCAGAGACAGAACAGTTGGAGCTGGAGAGTGAGGGCTCCACACGGTTTATCAGGATTTAGCACTATTCACCTGAAAGGGGGCTTTACAGCACTTCAGCTCTGTTCTGAGCAACGAGACACTGTAGTAAAGGTCACATATGGTCTCAGTTTCCCTTTCTGTAGAATTGGTAATGGGATGGGAATTCGATGAGAATATCATTGAGAGAGTCTGACTCCAAGTTTGACCTATTCAATCCAAAGACCTAAGCATAACCCTGTTAATGTTAGTTCTGATATTCCAAGTCTCCTAAGTGAGATACATTGTATAATACTTCATCATGGAACTGAAAACACACACACACAGAGCTTCTATTAGCTTATTTGCACACCTTTTTCTATTTTTTAGGTTAAACATCTTTTGAGTAGTCGCTATTCTCATTTGCTTAGCCTATAACTTAATCAACTGCAATAGTGTTAAATACAGGTAGCTGATTGTATTCCTAATGATACGCTGTTAGTTGCAGTTTCCCAACAGGGGTGGCGGTGCGGTAGTGCAGACTCCAGCAGGGTGCATTGCAAATCAACTCACATCTTACAAAACTGATTGTGTTGCATGTTCTTATGCATCCACACCACCCAGCCCAGCCCTAGCGCAAAGTAAGCACACCATTTTGATAATGCTGAGTGAGAGAATGAATCCATGAATATATAAATGAATGAAAGATCAAACCTAAGATGGAGGTGGCTTCCCTGGCGGTCCAGTGGTTAAGACTCCGAGCCTCCACTGCAAGGGGCGCGGGTTCCATCCCTGGTCAGGGAACTGAGGTCCCACGTGCCGCACAGTGCAGCCAAAAAAGGAAAAAAAAACAAACCTAAAATGGAAGAGTGGTATCAGGTGATGGGTCAAAGTATCTTAGATAAATACAAGAGTCCTCCTTGCCCTTCTTAAAAATAAACCTCAAAGAGGCTTGTGAAAGGAACGAAGAGGGGCTATGTCCAGATTGGTAGGGGATAAAGAAGATGGAAAAGAGTCGAGTTTATAAGAATATGAGTAGGAGACGAGACTCCTGGGGGCATCCCAGGAAAGCAATTGCAGTTTGGACCAAAAGATGACAAACTTAACCCTACAGAATGAATACCTGAACTGGAAGGTACCACAGAGCTCATCTGACTTAATGCTCTCACTTTGGAAACACTGATGCCCAGAATGAAGGTGCTACTTGGCCAAGGTCAAGTAGCTAGACTCTGTGGGGAGCCAAGCAAAAGAATCTTAGACTGAGACACAAATAACAAATGATGATGAAGATGTGGAGAAAAGGGAACCCTCCTACACTGTTGGCGGTAAAGTAAATTGGTGCAGCCACTATGGAAAACAATATGGAGGTTCCTTGAAAAACTAAAAATAGAGCTACCATATGATCCAGCAATTCCACTCCTGGGTATATATCCAAAAAGCAAAAACACTAATTTGAAAAGATGATACATGCACCCCCAATGTTCATAGCAGCATTATTTGCAATTTCCAAGGTATGGAAGCAACCCAAGTGTCCATCAACAGATGAATGGATAAAGAAGATGTGGTATATATACACAATGGAATACTACTCAGCCATAAAAAAGATGAAATGTTGCCATTTGCAGCAACATAGACTTGGAGGGCGTTATGTTAAGTGAAATAAGTCAGACAGAGAAAGACAAATACTGTATGATCTCACTTATATGTGAAATCTAAAAAATACAACAAACTAGTGAATATAACAAAAAAGTAGGCTCACAGGTACAGAGAACAAACCAGTGGTTACCAGTGGGGCGAGGGAAGGGGGAGGGGCAGGATAGGGTAGGGCACTAAGAGGTACAAACTGTAATGTATAAAATAAAAAAGCTACAAGGATATGTTGTACAGCACAGGGAATAGAGCCAATATTTTGCCATATAACCTTTAAAAATTGTGAATCACTATACTGTACACCTGTAACATATAATATTGTACAGTAACTATACTTCAATTTTTTTTTTTACAAAAAAGACTCTTAGACCAAAGATAACCTGGGCTCCAGGAACCTGGACAAACTGAGGAGCATAGTGAAATCTGGCTTCAGAGCTAATCTCTATATCCATGTGTGGGCCTGAGTTCCTTCTTTGTAAATCACATGGCCCCCTCACAGTTCCTAACATCTGCTAGATAACTGTTTCTGGTGTTTTCCAGACAGGCATCGCTATCATGACAACTTATTGGGCAGAGGAGTGAGACGAGAGTCAGCAGCTGGGTGGCAGCAAACACGCACATGGCTCTCTGCTTCTCCATTTATTCAACTGGGGCTCACCCTTTCACCCCCAGCTCCTGTCACCTTTAGCAACAGGGAGGGTGAGATGGTCAGGAACTCTGGCCTGGGCCTGGCCCTCCAAGCCTCCTCTTCTACAATAAATTCAGCCTAAACACCAGTTTGACCAACTTTCTAATCGGATCAACTCATTGTTTCCCTGAATCATTTCACTGAATCCCTCAGGCCAATTCTGGGAAAACAGTCAAAGCAGCGGAAGGGGCAAGCACAGCTGTTCGGGCATTTCTCTTGCTAGAACATGTCCTGTCCCCCTAGGGGAGAGTGAAGGCCCCCGCCCGGGGCGGGCCGGGGAAGTGGCAGCTGTGGCAGCCGGCAGATTAGGCACAGGGAGGGCTGGGCAGCCTCCCGCAGGGTGCTGAGATTGAGTTCCTGGTAATGGGCGCTTCTGCACCAGGCCAGACGCCAGCAGGGTTGGATCAGGACCTCACCGTGTTGGCTCTCACAGCCAGTGCCTGTCCTGTCCTCCAACCCACCAAGCTGGGTCTGTTCAACAATCCTTGGGTCGAGGCCAGAGCAGTTTTCTGACCTAGTTCCAACCTGAAGCAGTAGCCCTCAGGGAGTCACCTCCTGCTTGGAACTCTCATTGTACATGGAAGAGTCAGTCTATACCATCTTTTCCGGCTGTTTCCTTCTCACTTCCCTTGCCTCCCCAGCTAGAGTGATAACACCTGTGTGTCTTGTTTACCTTTCCTGATAGCCCCAGGGATGCGATGGGGACCATCTGTGTACATGGGCTCCCCTATCATGGGCTGAATATTGGTTTGCTTTATCCAACTCACAGACACCTTCCCAAGGTCAAAGAAAGTTGTCTTTCTGCCTGTTGCTTTTTTTATGACGTTGACAAATCCCTATGGGTCTGTGGCCAGACCACGCAGTAGAAGTATAGAAATGCTTTCCCAAGGAGGGATGCAGAGCTGTGGGAAAAGAATGGAACAAGATTGCTGACAGCAAGAAGGGGACCCCTGCATTTTGATAT
Source organism: Aethalodelphis obliquidens (assembly GCF_003676395.1). Taxonomy (NCBI): domain Eukaryota; kingdom Metazoa; phylum Chordata; class Mammalia; order Artiodactyla; family Delphinidae; genus Aethalodelphis; species Aethalodelphis obliquidens. The sequence goes on along the minus strand of NW_020838059.1, from coordinate 269,791 downwards.
CAACAGTTAATCTACTGTGGTACATCTCTTAGGAAATTAAACGAAATGCAGTAACTGCTATGACATTGAAGCTGTGTTGCAAAAACGATTTTATAGAGCAAATAACTATCGTATACTGGCTATTTTATGCCTTATTGAACAACCAGCAGTTTATGAAAACAACGTTTCATAAATATGGTCACAGGTTCCTGAGTGGAGACTGCCACGATTTGCAGCAAGGGAGAATCATTGGATTCCCCATTCTCCCCCGAGCTCTTTCCATGTTTGCCCTATTCTGGACCTTGGCTCACACGTAGCCCCACATCCAGGCACATCTTCTGGGACCCAGGAGACTATATACAAGGTACCGTGGAGGAGTTTGAGCTATAGCAAGACCAACATAAGCTCAAGCAAAGGAGATACTTGTGTGAAACTGAATACTGGATACTAGGTAGGGATGGAAGGAGCCTCAGACTGGGAGTCAGGACACCTAAATTTCAGCCTTGGCTTTGCTATTAACCAGTGACACAACAAGTCACTTTACCATCGGAAGTCACTTAAACTCAGGATGCTCATCTGGAAAATGTAGGTAATTGCACTTGCCCTTCCTGCCTCCCGGTGTTGTAAGACAAAATGTTACCTTTAAAAGCTTTATAGACTGTAAATCACTGATGCACGTATGGGATTATCACTATTATTATACTTTGAAGAGGCAGCTGCCAGAGGCAGTGAGTGAGTTCAACATTTAAGGAGAGGCTGTCTGACGTGTGCCAAGAAATCACTGAGGGGATTGCAGTGGCACTGGTGGAGTTGACACTAGATGCATCCAAGGTCCTTTTAAGCACTAATTCTGTGAGCTGGGAATGTACAGGCTTTTCATAATTTTCTTAGTGGTGACCACGTATTTGAGTTGAACTGTCATTCTCCAATCCTCTTTTTTTAAAAAATTTCTACTAGTTTTTTTCTGATTATAAAATCAATAATACTCTTTATAGAAAACTTGGATAATATAGAAAAGTATGAAAAAGGAAAAAGCCACCAATAATCCTCTGTCTTAGAGATGATGACTATTTACATCCAGTAATTTTTCTATGCATTTTATTCTTTTTCAAAATTGGGATGTTTTACAAAATGGGATACAATTAGTTTTGTATCTTGAGAGGATTTTTTTAAAAATATTTTTATACCATAAACAATTTCCTATAACCTTAAATCCTTGAATATTCCCTAAGGACACGGTTTTTGATAAATAGCTGAGTAATAGTCTAGTCTACGATGATACCTTACATTAACTAACAGTTTTTAGATATTCAGAGACCTGTAGTTTTTTTTTTTTCTAAGTAATGTTTCAGTAAAGATCCTTATACATAAACATTTGTATCTGATTATTTCTTTCGGTGAAATTTCTAGCAGCAAAGCTGTAGAGTCAAAGCATACACACATCTTTCATTCTCCTGATCACACTGCCAACATGTTCTCCAGAAAGGCTGTGAGTAATTTATGACTCTTACCAGCACTATATCAAAACATCCATTCCACTGCATCCTCTCCAATCCTGGGAATTTTGATTTTCAACATTTCTCAGCCAATTTTATACGTAAAAATAATTTCCATTCTTAGTTTTAATTTACAGTTCATTGATTACTAGAGAAGTTGATTTTTTGCCTTTTGTTTATTACCTATTTGTCCATAATCTGTTGTGAATTGTCTTTTGTATTAGCCCCTTTCAGAATCTACAATTCACACCGCTCTGCAGACGTAATAAGTTCTGAGTCATCAATACGAAAGGAGAACAGTGGTGTTTTGAATGAGCCCAACCCCATCAGAAACTCCTAGAGCTACTCTCCCAGCAAACCACGTACAATAGCAGGAGTGGCGGGGGACTGGGGCTGGGGTGGGGGGTGCGGGGAGGCAGTATACTGAAATCCGTCAGTGATTTGTGTTTCCCTGCATTTACTTCTCCTGCTCTGCTTCTTGTATAAGAGCTAATGAGCACAAAAACTTACAAAAGACTAAGAAAAAAGAGAAGAAGAAAGGGTATGGTTAATCCCTTAACTAGGATTGAGGAATGGATGGAGTTTGCCTTCAGAAAGGGAAAAGAAATACAAGACTGATTTTTGTTGTTGTTGTTGTTTTTTAAGCAGTGCAGTTCCCAGTACGACCACTTGATGGCAATCCTCCATTGGTTAGGCAAAAAGCTAAGCGTTCCCAAGGCTAGGGAAACTGAGGAAGCAGCTGCTATGAGAATCAGGCACATCAAGTCAGCTGACAGTTAAATACAGGTAACCTTTAAACGCCTCTGGGAACATGGATCACTGGTGTGCAAGGAGATGAAAAGCAAGGATTACGCCTTTATAGACAATGCGGCTTTGTGGACATTGGCTGGAGGGTCAGAGAAGAGGGAATGCATTTCTTCCTACTTTGTTTGTTCCTTCTTTTCCTCTGCTCTATTTGAGGTATCATTTGATTTACTTCTTTGTGTCTGAAAAGGAAAAATTACCTACTTTGTGCTTGTAGTTGTCAGTAAGGACCACGTGCTTCTCAGGTGCTGTAGCGGGGTGGATGCTGCTGCATTGTAGGGACTCGGAATTGTCACAGCCTAACCGGCTGTACCAGTGAGGCTGCTCAGGAAAACAGGGGCAGAGTTCCTGGGCTGTTGGGGAAAGCTGGGGCAACGTTCCTGGGAGCAGAGAATGGAAAGCAAACTGACAAGGTCCTTTAAGAACTGTTCTAACCCCAGAGGCAGCATGGTATAGGAGAACCAGCGTAGGTTTGGAGGCAATCATCTTGGGATTGTGTCAGCTTGGAAGCTTACAGATGTGTGACCTTGAGCAAGCGACCAAATCTCTCTGAGCCTCCATGTCTTCCTCTATAAAATGGATGATAAAAGTACCTACCTCACAACATACAAGGCAAACTACTACTGTGATGATGATGATGACGACGATGATGACGACGTGGTGTTGCTGTTGCAAATAAGCTAATAGAAGTTCTGTGTGTGTGTTTGTTTTCAGTCCCATGATGAAGTGTTATACAATGTATCTCACTTAGGAGACTTGGAATATCAGAACTAATATTAACAGGGTTATGCTTAGGTCTTTGGATTGAATAAGTCAAACTTGGAGTCAGACTCTCTCAATGATGTTCTCATCGAATTCCCATCCCATTACCAATTCTACAGAAAGGGAAACTGAGACCATATGTGACATTTACTACGATGTCTCGTATGAACATGAACATCTGTTTTTCCGTGGCACTAAATAATTTTTCGGATTTTATGAAGCCCAGGGTCAATATTTAAAATCACACACATTTCTCATGTTCCTCACCACTTAAAAGATTTAAGGTACAAGGTGAGCCCTTAGAGGCATGTCTATGCACAATGGTAATATTTCAGATAGATGCCACCAGCTATCCCACGATGCCTGTTTGAGTGTGTAGATGCAGCAGTCAGCGTTCTCAGCAAGGCCAAGTACGAAGTAGGTGTGTCAATTCAAGATTTACAAAAGCACAAAGAGAATAACGGGGAAGATGGTGATGTAAGTAGCACCCCAGTTGGCCTCTGCAAGACCCAAACACGCCCAAATAAATATCAACGCACAATGCCTCCTAAAAAGCCCAACCAAAATAATCAAGAGCTGGTGATTGGCTGGACTCAGGGGCCAAAACCCAAGCGCTATTTGACAAGGATGAAGGTAAAGCTGCAAGCTAAGGCTTAGACAGGTAGAAGCTGGGGAGACCTGGTTTCACAGCATCCCTACAATAGGACCTCGGGGTGATCATTGACAGGAAACTCAGCATCAGCAAACAGAGGGACGCATGAAGCAGTGTGACAAGGAGGCCAGGCTCTGCAGCAGCATAAGTCGAGGGTCTACTTTGTATCCAACACTCCCTGTGGGAGAAAATGGCAAGCTGAAGCATGACTGAATGAAAGGGAAGGGAATGGCAGGGAGGAAAGAGAAGGTGTCACATTGAGGAGTGGCTGAAGAACTAGCGCAATTCCCTAGCAACCATCAGGATGATGATGGTGACTGGTAATCATAATGACCGTCATTTATGGACCACTCATATACCAGGCATAGTGCTAAATGCTTACATCATCTCACTCTTCAGCTCCAACAGAGGATGAGGGAAGTGGGACGAACCAAGAGATTTTAACCTACTTGCTCAAGCCACTGAGTCAGGAAATGGAAGAGCCAGAATTCAAACCCAGATCACCTGACACCAAAGCCTGTGTCCTATCTACTCTACTTACGACACCATTATTTTTCATAAGAATCATCAGGACTACCATATTCGATGTATTCTATGTATTCGCAGTAATAATTTTTCTAGCATTTTGCATGTCTAATTTCATAGAACCCTCCCGACAACCCTATGAAGTATGTAATATGGATAGATGAGGCAACTAAGGCTCAGATAGGTCAAGTCACTTGCTCAAGTTCACACAGCTAAGAAGCTGCAGGGTCTGATTCCAGAGCTGAGCTTTCCTCTCAAATTGCTCAAGAGGAAGCTTGGGGGTCATGAGGGAAAAGATCCATCCATCCTCATAGTGTCCCAGGGCACTTGATGTCTTCACTCCTCTCTGGTCTTAATAGCTTGAGCCAACCGGGCTCCAGTGTGTGCTGAGCAGATGCTTTCAGCATCAGCTGGTTGTCTGGCCTCCCGGGCTACAGTGCTGTGGTTCAGCTTTCCTGTGTGACTCCACCAGCCCTGTCAATCAAATAACCTATCAGTCCAACAGTCAGTTGGCTGGATTGTTTTTTCACTCTACTGACCTGTTTGCACAGAATACACTGACAGGCTGCTTCAGGGCTATGTCAATACAGGCCTCCTCCCACCAACAGCTCTCTCTCTAAGCCCCAAACCTCAAAAGCCCCAAAGTCAAAGATGTGCTACTACCATGTGCCCACCACACTTTCAGATCAAAGACAGGGATGAACGGAAAGCATGCAACAAATAAAAACTTACAGTTTAAAATGACTTAAAATTTGCCATAAAACTGCTTTGGCCCTACTAGTCTGAGTGTACTTTGGAAGCCATTTTTTTAAGTCCATGTGAAATTCTGTCATCTGTGAGGCAGAATCAGATGCTGTGACAGACTAATGAAGTCAAAGACAAAATCATTAGTGCCTCGTGGCCTTATAAGACATGATGGGAAGAGAACTGCATCACCCAGATACTCTACCCTCACCCACACGTTTATATCCACTCAGACACAGCTCAGGTGAGAGCAGATTTAGTATCTCTCTCTGTAGTGTCTCAAACCTTCACAGACTTGGACGGGGGGGAAATTCTGAGAGTTCTGGCTTAAAGGATTGCCTCTTTTTAGAACCCCCTAGGAAGTAACCGAGAACAAGGAGTAAACACGTTATCACCTTCTGCTTAGACCGGTGATTTTCAAATCTGGTTGCACAGTAGACTATCTGGAGAGTTTGTCAAACACTGATGCCTGAGCCTGGCCCGTGAGCTTCTGATGGAATTGGTCTGGGTAGGGCCTGAGCATCAGGTTTTTCTTCCTACTAATCTTGTGTCAGTTTTGATTTTTTCTTCCCTAGAGTCTTACATTAATTTCCAATTTTTTTTGTGTGTGTGTTACGTGGGCCTCTCACTGTTGTGGCCTCTCCCGTTGCAGAGCACAGGCTCCGGACGCGCAGGCTCAGCGGCCATGGCTCACGGGCCCAGCCGCTCCGCGGCACGTGGGATCTTCCCAGACTGGGGCACGAACCCGTGTCCCCTGCATCGGCAGGCGGACTCTCAACCCCTGCGCCACCAGGGAAGCCCTAATTTCCAATTTTTGATAAAAGGCTTCGAATGTACAGTAAATGTTGAGAATGATGGACACAGACCAGGAAGAATTTGAAAGCAGGCTCTTTGTCTCTTGTGGCTCATCCTCAGCTGCCCTTCCTGCTCCAGCGTTGGCCACAGTGCGAAAAGAAGAGGCTTTTCCTGGAGCAAATGCATCTAAGCTAAAAACACTGCCTCCGATGACCCAGGATTCTGCACGTATGTGGCTTTTAGGAACAGGAATACCATTAAATGCAAACTTGGAGAACTCACTAGAATTTCAGAGAACCAACACCAAACCATTTAGTTAAGAGGCAAAAAGTATTCTGACCTGAAGCTCTGCCTTCGTCATAATCCCCCCACCTCCGCCTTGGAAGATGCCTCTCCCCTGTGATGTTTCGTGAAGGATGATAGAATTCAGCCATGGCCTCCTAGTATAACCATGATCTAGTCAACAACCTCCATCCTGTTTTCTTAAGTCCACAGTCACAGGCACCCAGAAAGAAACACACCGTAGGATTGTACTGGTATGTCCCTGGCAGACATACCACAGAGAAGGGCTATTCAGCACTGGGGCTTACAGAGTCCCAGGAAGTATCACTCTCAGCAAGGAACAAAGAGCTCACTTGGGTTTCCCATTTTCTCTCTCTGGAGTTGCTGGGTGTTTTTTAATTTGCTGAGGAAACAAGAGTCAAGCTTTGTTACCGTGGGCATCTGAGTCCTCAGTCATTCAAGAAACATTTATTGTCCACTTTGGGCCAGACCCTGTGCTATGCACCAGGAAATGGAGAGGACGTGGTCCCTGTTCTTGAGGAGCTCAAAGCAAGGGAGACAGACGTGTAAACAGAGACATACATCCGGTGTGATAAGGGCGAAGGTGGGGAGGGGATGCGCAGCTCAGTCTTGGAAACCAGGGAACGTTTCCTGGAAGAGGTGATGCCTAAACTACGCAGACCCCTTCCTCCCACTATGGCCACTGGAGGGTAAAAGCTGTGCCAAAAGGGGGCTTGGGTCAATACTAAGACTTCCCACGCGAACCTCCTCTGAAACTGAGAAAGTTCATTGATTCTCTACTCACAAGGCACATGAAATAGGCAGCAATCTCGCCAGTAGGGAAATATGACTAGAAAGAAACAGGGCAGTTTACCTGGGGGAGGGGAGCGGCAAGTAGGCCTGTTCCTCTTTCTCCTCCATCCCTTTCCCTATTGGCAGCAATTCAAACACTCCCCCTGCGCCTTCCGGAGAGTAATCTGCTGCTCTTGCCTGCTTCTGGGAGAGGCATTGCAGCCTGTGGTCGGTGCAAAGAGGACTAGAAAAAAGAAGCCTAAGTTCTATCCCGGCTCTTCCTCCGTAAGCCATATGACCACGAACAAGTCCTTTCCTCTCTCTGGGCCTCCGTTTTCCCCTTGGTACAAGGAGGGGTCGGGCTCTGCGCTCTCCAAGGCCCCTTCCAATTCTGATGCTTTCCGATTCTCTGCTTGTCCAAGGTCAGACAGACATGGGGCACAAAGAACAACCCAGCCAGTCAGCACGGTGGCCTCTGTCATCTCTTTGTGGATGCTGGGGCCACCAGAGGATGCTGTTCCTCGAGGCTCACACCCTTCAGAATGCAGGCTGACATTCTGCTTCCCACCAGGGTAAGGAAACAGCGGGCTTGCAAGATTTGGAAATTAAAGCCACGTGAAAGGCTCACCATTAGTAACAAAAGCCCTACATTATTTTCCTCTGGTTGAAAAAAAAATAGGAAAAAAGGTTGAGATTTTTCAAAATAAAAAAAAATGATGAGCTATATTCTTTGGAAAGTATTTTTATTAACAGACCTTTATATTAAGAAATGATGAAATTCTTTCTTAAAACCTTGTCTATGTGTTCAACTACAACAAAAAAAAGGGTTGACATTTTTCAAAATAAAGCTACTGCTTCTCTGCCATAGCATATGGGCCAGTAAGCATGCCTGTGAATCAGACATCAAATATTTCCTTTCTTCCCCAACATCGCTCTCTCTGTAGGAACAGGGAGTCTTGTATCAATAATAGCATTAAAAGGGAACTACCCTGCACCACAGCTAAGCTGCAGTTCCCACCTGCCAATCAGAGAAAAGCGATTCCAAATCCTACAGCTATTACTGTCTGCTGCTTCTCTTTTGAAGGACCCTTTTATTCCTTTCTTTCTTTTCATCTTCTTCGGCTTTTCATGCCAACCCTGAACACTTTGGTGATACTCAGGAGTGCGTTAGGAGTCTGCCTCTTGTTAAGCTTCGCTCAGAAGAGAACTGCAGGTAATGGGACCAAAATAAATCTCAGATTTAACTTCTCTCTCCCACAAAGCTGCCGTCCTTGGCTGTCGTCACTGTTGCCACCATTTAGGGGAAGGCGGCTACATACCAAACTTTGGCACCCCAGGAGCAGCCATCCAAACTACACACACTTGCTCATCTGCAAATGCTGACCAGGGTGGGGCTGAGTCCTAAGGGCTCACAGTTGGGAAGAACCTTTCTATAGCCAGGTGCTCTTTACTGAGATCGTTCCCTGCAAAACCACCAACCGTGGGAGGTCTCTCGTCTCTCAGCTAAGTTTCCCCAAATGCGTGCGTGCCTTTCCTCACACACGTCTCCCTGCTTGGAATAGCTTTCCCACCTGACCCAGCTCAAATATCACCTCCTCCGAGCAGCCTTTGCTGACTCTATCCCCTCCCAGGAAGAAGTAATCCTTCCTTCCTTTGGATTCTCCTGGCACTTCTTGTTCTTGCTGCTATCATAGTACGTATCCCATGATGCAACGGCCAGCTGGTGACCTGCCTGTCGCCCCTGAGAGACTGTGAGCTTCTTGAGGACAAGGGCTGCAGCTGATATTGGAACACTTAACCCTGAGCTCAGCCCAGAGAAAGTTTCAGAACTTGAACCGAATTTGGGGGGTGGGGGGGTGGTAAACGCAGCCTTCAGCAGTGATGTCATAAAATGGTCCTCTACAGCAATAAAATTTGATGAGCCTCAAAATGAAATGTGGCACCACAGACACACTTGATTTGAGGGCTTGGGAAGGTACATCTTCTAGCCACATGAGCCTGGGGCAGAAATAACTATTTCCTTAACTAAACTCACCAGATGTTTTGCAATCAAGCTCACGCACTGTTTAGTTCAGGTAGACCAACATGATGTATCTGTGCGAGGCAGACAGCTGCTGGACAGCACTGAACTGCGGGCTACATGCCTATGGGGAATGGCATAGCGCGGGGGCACGGAAAGAGCAAAGGCAGCCTGGTACATTTATTTTGAATTGGGCGATTCACTTGTATAAAAGCAAATTGGAACCCTTGGCAGAGCCGTTCAGCAGTATCAAAGATCTATAGTCACTGCAGCCTAGTGGGAGGAGTGCCACTAGTTACAGTTGCTTGGCTGTAAATAAAGTATCCCCTGGAACGAAGCATTTTAATTTGAAGTGATTCTATCAGGAGCAGCTGACAAACCTTTCAAGGAAACTGGCAGTGTGAAGAGGAACCTCTATACCAATAGGAAAAGGGCTTTGAAAAGAGCTAATGAAGTTTCAACACTCAGCCCTGAACATGAGCTAGGCCCATTCGGATACCAGTCAGTGGATTTCAGAAACAGAGCCAATTAACCAGGGTGGGGGGCTTTGGAGGTCACACTTCCCAGCTCCCTTCTTGAACTTTCCTGTGAAACACCAGGAGCCAACAGCCTCCTCCCAGCCAACCTCCCACCACAATCTGGGCGGACCAGGCTTTATCTCCAGACTGGACAAGGTCCGATCTGCGCATGTGCGCTTGTAACACCCTCCTCCGATTCCAGTGCCTGAACGGGCCCGTGAACCCGGTAGGTGCTCAATAGATGTGGACGGACTGGAATATCTGGAGGAGGTGTTTCGTTTTGCTTTTTAGTAAGGAAAGATACCGATCACCAAAAAGAACCAGGGAAAGCCTGCAAGCCACCTTGCCCGGTTGGTATCAAACCAACAGGAAACGGGGTAAGGAGTGAACAAGTAAACCAAAAGCCACAACCATCTATTTTTAAAACTACAACAGTATGTGGGCTGTACAGTAGTGCTGCTAGCTTTGTTTTTATCTACAGACATCTGTTTGGGGTTTCTTTGGCTCCGGTACTTGATTTCTGCAGTGTGATGGGCCAAGGGTCTGGGAATTGGGTAGAATAACTTGGATGTTTCTGTGTAGCTGCCCAGACAGACAATGCTGTGTAGCTGCATTGTCTGCAGCAGGAAGAGAAGCTCTCAAAATGCTGGGATTTAACAAGTACCCAGGAAAATTCCCCTGATCCCAAACTCCCACCCCCTACCACCCCAATCTGCAGCTGGTACCTAAAATTACACCACTCACACAGCAAGGCTTTGGCTTACGTATTCACCCATGGGCTTGAACGCTTAATGCATATCTCTTGAATTTTGATTCAGTGAAAGCTGAGAGTATATACTAAGCCACAAACACCAAATCACAGGTCCACGGGTCCTTGCAGAGCAAGCCAGATGGAGACTTTACAGGCCAAGGATTTGTTTTGGAAACGCTCTACATGGTTTCTTAATCCACAGTCTAGTCACCCACAGCTCAGCCCAACCTCTGGGTACACAAAGAAAGATCTGGGGAGAGGACAGCTGCCGTTCTGGATCCAGCCCACCCCCAAAGAACCCTTAGGAGCAGTGTGCCCCACAAGGGGAGTTGTTTCCTGTGGCAACAGCTGCTTCTATCCCCCCTCCCCCATCCTCCACTTTTCAATGAGGTCATCTACTCTTCAGCTGCACAATCAAAAAAAGTAAAGAGTAGGTCTCCTGAGTTATGATTGTTATTAAAACTAAACTCCATCAGCACATTCTCAGGACTGCACCTGGGAGGCCAGATGCATGACGCTGCCCGTTCTCAGGGCTGCCCCTGGCTCTCAGGGACCTGAGTGCAAAGCCCGGACAGGGGTCATCACACATTTCAAATGCAAAGTTTTCAGTATGTGGCCTGACCGAACAGGAGAGAAAGGGGGGACAAGCCCCCCCCCAGCTACTCTCCTCTGGAAACCCCTCCCCACCAAGGAGTACTCCCTCCTTCTTGTGCACCTGGAAAAGGAAGGTCAAGAAACCTCGGTGCCCTGGGATCCCACCTAGGAATACCATTATTTTCCATGCTGTCTCTTCCGGGATTCTCCCAAGGGCCAACTTTGGTTCCTGAGCCATTTCTCACTGATTAATCAATCAGCAAGAAGGAAACAGCCCTGCAAAACTCGCAGGCCTCCTGCAACATGTCTCCAGAGTAATTCCTGGGTCTGTACTCTAGTGGAAGTATGCCCCACCCCAGTCCCAATCTCACAGCAACTCTCTGTCCCCTCTGTTTCACAAAGGAAGAAATGGAGGTTCTATGGGGCTAGGTAACTTGCCCAGATCACACAGGGAAGAAATTCACAGGCTCAGATTGATACCCAAGTCTGTTTGAAGCTGGAGCCAATGTTCTTATACATGAAACCGGATGGAGTCTCTGGCATGCATTTTCTAGTACTTCCCTCTGCTAACCCCCAAGTGGCAGAGCTGTTAAAGAACAGACACCAGATTCAGCCACTTATTCCAATGGGAATCACACCGCCTGGCTTTGAAGGATCTTCTTGCAGAGATGCCCGTCGGAGATGAGACGGTACGCTCCGAGCTAGTGTCAGCACCACCTCCTCCTGGATCCCAGTTCCCCGCAAAACAAATCTTTCCACCAGAGTCAAGTCAGAAACCGGAAGAGCTCAAGTTGGTTCCACACTGTGCTTTCATTGATGTGGTCACCTGGGGGAATAAAGTGAAAGCAGTGTCTCTACCTCGGACCAGGGTAGAGACACTGAGGGGAAGCGGAGGGGTGGGGGAGAGGTCTGTGCCTATGACATTATGCCTTAAATGGATATTTGTCTTCTCTTGTCAGTACTGATGTGAAAAGAGGGAAAAGAGGCAAGAGAGTAAATAACAGGAAGGATGAAATCTACTCTGGTCTTGTCACCTTCTGGGACAACGGGCGGGGTTTCCAGAGCTCTGGCTGAGGGGCAGACCCAGGAAGCAAAGATGGCCTCTGTATGCTCTGGGAAGACAGCTTTCCTCTGCAGGAATAAAGCAGCTGCGGGGAAAGCTCTGGCTGGCTGGGCACAGAAGGGTGACCTCTCTTGGATGACACCCTGTTTCTGTGGCTTCGGCTTCTGACCACTGCCTGGCCTCTTCACAGGGCTGGAAAGCTGCAACTTTCGGAAATGCCCACTAAGCTTTCTCGAAAGAAATTCCTTGTCAGAAGCCAAGGAGTGTAATACAGCCTACTCCAAGGAGAAGCTTGTTGGGGGGAAAGAGTACTATGGTTTTATTTATATACAAATAAAGAGAATGTAGGCCAAGAGGGCAGTATGTACAGTTCTCTCCCAGGAAACTAGCGCTAGAAATCTGTTTTGTATTTAGGCAGCTGGACAGGACTAGGGTGAGACAAGTGAGGCACTCACCTTGGGTGTAAAATTGAAGGGGGCGTCAAAACACTCAGTAATCAAGACGCTTTTTAGAGTAAATGTTTGTATCTTATAATAGTTTCAGATTTACAGAAAAATTGTGAAGACAGTACAGAAAGTTCCCATATACCCCATACCCAGTTTCCCCTATTATTAACATACTGGATTAGTAAAGTACCTTTGCCACAATCAATGTTATTATGAACTAAAGTCTATACTTCATTGAGATTTCCTTAATTTTCACTTGTTTCTGTTCCAGGATCCCACATTACATTTAGCTGTCCATCTTCTTAGGCTCCTCTAGGCAATGACAGTTTCTCCACCTTTCCTGGTATTTGATGACCTTGACAATTTTGAAAAGTACTGGCCAGGTACTCTATGGGATGCCATTCTACTGGACTTTTCTTGATATTTTCTCATGCTTAGACCAGGGCTCTGGATTACTGACAGGAAGACCACAGAGATAAAGTGTCATTCTTATCACACCAACCATATCAAGGGTATGTACTATCCACATGATTTATGACTATGACTGTTGGTGTTGGCCTTGATCACCTGGCAGAGTATTTATACAAATTATTTGGAATTACCCTGCACAGGAGATTTGTTTCTTCTTACGCATTTAATCATTAATTTATATCAATATGGACTCTGATATTTATATTATACTTTGTGTTATACTCCAATACTACCGTTCTTTTTCTCAGTTGCTTTTTTTTTCGGCCGCACCACGCAGCTTGTGGGATCTTAGTTCCCCGGCCAGGGATTGAACCTGCGCCCTTGGCAGTGGAAGTATGGAGTCCTAACCACTGGACCGCCAGGGAATTCCCAATACTACCTTATTTATTTTATGTCTCAATTTTTTCCATCAATGTTTTGCTTTTTGGATTTTTTTGTTTATTTGTTTTTAGCACTTCTTTAATTTCTGGCACTATAGGATACTCCAGGCTCATCCTGTATATTTCTTGCCCCATTCCTAGCATCAGTCATTTCTCCAAGGAGCCTTGGTTACTTTTATTGGAGAATGCTATTAGCAACCAAGATATGAGCGCTACTTGGATAAATCATGTTTTAATGCAATATTCTAAAAAATCAAATCAATAAATTCTCGCCTGCAGTCTATCTGCCTGTTTTTGTAAATAAAGTTTAATTGGAACATGGGATGGCATCAGGGTGGGGCAAGAGAGGCAGGAGTGTGCAAGGGCAGAGCTGGAGACTGTCTTTATGTATAAGTTTCACATGTGGTTCACCCTGAATTTCTCTGCATTTATTTTGAGTAAAACGTATCATCAAAATATTATTTACTCTGATTACCGAGATTTTTAGCACCCCCTTAAGTTTTGTACCCGAGGTGACTGCCTCACTCACATCACCATAGTTTGGGCACTGCTATGGAGCAGTCAGCAGTCGGGCTTAGAGTCAGTGACCCAGCTGAACTTGTGACTGCTTCCTAGGAAAGGGTGCTGCTTAAGGTCCACTGGGCATCGGAATCTCCAACAGAGCTGTGTATTAAAACTACAGATTGCCAGACCTCAGCCCAGCCCTCCTAAATCACACTTTCTGGGAAAACGTTCAAGAACCTGCCACTTTATTTGTTTGCAATATTTAGATAATTTTATTATTTTTAAAAAATTCTAAAGTGCTTTACAATTTTCAAAAGTTTCACACACATGATTTCATATAATCTCATAATAACCCTTTTTCCCCCATTCCTCTATTGCTCCTCCTGCTTCCCTGTCCCCACTGGTAACCACTAGTTTGTTCTCTATATCTGTGAGTCTGTTTCTTTTTTGTTATATTCATTAGTTTGTTGTATATTTTAGAGTCCACATATAAGTAATATCATATAGTATTTGTCTTTCTCTGTCTGACTTACTTCACTTAGCATAATGCCCTCCAAGTCCATTCATGTTGCTGCAAATGGCAGAATTTCATTCTTTTTTGTGGCTGAGTAGTATTCCATTGTATATATGTGCCAATCTTCTTTATCCATTCCTCTGTTGATGGACTCTTAGGTTGCTTCCATGTCTTGGCTGTTATAAATAGTGCTGCAATCAACATGGAGGAACCTGCCATTTTAACATGAAGGAGTCTGTGACATCTATCCAGTGTGACCCCAGGTCTGATGTTTGGGAACCACTAAGTAAAGCCATCTAATATGAGTCTGTGGATGGGAAGGTGGCATGAAAAAAGTATACTCTAAAGTTACCATGCTCTCCTTTGTGTTTAATGATGACATTTGTTTTATAATTTCAAATAATATCAATGGAGGGGGGAGTGTATGTGCAACTCCAATTGAGATCTGGGTCTTTAAAGTGGTTGCACAAGGTTGATCCTGAGCATGTGTGTCTGGAGGGCCCAGAAGTTCCACTTTGGATGTGTGTCCGGTCCCCTAGCATCTTCTCTTCCACTCTCACTTACTTACCAAGTTGGGAGCAGTGGCTATTCACTTTGGACTTAATCAGCCCACAGGTATTTGCTAACCTCTCTTGCTGACTCATTTGCCCCTTGAGCGCTCACTCCCCCTTCTCCCTCTTCCCTTTGGCCTCTCTCTTGGGCTCTGCATGCTCTCCATCTGGCTTGCCCTGTGGCTTCCGGCACGTCTCATTCTCTTTGCTCTGCGGGCACTCTTTTCTCGAGGTCGCTCACACTCCTGGGTGTTCTCTTGCCTGAGCTTCCTCTATCCCTCTCTTTCTGTCTCTCCCACAGCTCTCACGACCTTGATCTCACACATGATTATGAACTCGCTTTCTTTCTCACTCTCTCATGCTCTCTTTCTTCCTCCCCAGTCTCTCTCTATCTTGCTCTCCCATTCCTTTGTGTGTGTGTGTGTGTGTGTGTGTGTGTGTATCTTTGAGAGCCAAAGAGTCATTTCCCTAAACAAACATAGTACCCCAGAGCAGAAGAACTAAGCCAGCTCCATGGGGAAAAAAGGAAAAAATGTTTTCACCCACAGTGAGGAAAATGCCATTGGGTCCAAGGCTCTCAAGAGCGATCTCAGGGAACTTCCCTGGTGGTGCAGTGGTTAAGAATCCGCCTGCCAATGCAGGGGACATGGGTTCGATCCCTGGTCTGGGAAGATCCCACATGCCGCGGAGCAACTAAGCCCGTGCGCCACAACTACTGAGCCTGCACTCTACAGCCCACAAGCCACAACTACTGAGTCCGTGACCCACAACTACTGAAGCCTGTGTGCCTACAGCCTGTGCTCCACAACAAGAGAAGACACCGCAATGAGAAGCCCACGCACCACAAGGAAGAGTAGTCCCCGCTCGCCTCTACTAGAGGAAGCCCACGCAAAGCCATGAAGACCCAACGCAGCCAAAAATAAATAAATAAATTGATATATATAAAAAAAGAGTGATCTCAGAAAACTCTTCAATCCCTTGGGGCAAAAGGTGCTGTTTGGCTATACATGTGCAATCTAGCATCGTCTATTAAAGATAAAGCAGGCGGCCTCATTAGAAGCAATCCAGATTACCAAAGGGGAAAACCACTTCACAGGGAGGGCCCCCTGGGAAGCCCTAACAGCTGGGGCTATTTGAGACTAACTGTCTAACTCACCCTTAGGAACAGGAAGCTGAGCCTGAGGGAGGAGGTTGTTGTAACTCACCTCAAATGTGCTACCAGCAAAAGAAGTTCCCACAGTCGAAAGCCAGCATCTCTGAGATGCAGCCAGCAGAGAGGCGAGCCTTCTGGAGAGTTGCTGGAGGATTTCAGAAACAAGCTTCAAGGATGGAGTCACTTTGATTTCTGGCACCAAGACAGGCTGGAAGGCTCACTGAATTGCCTCCGGAAACTTCTCTCTGGGCCACTCTCTGCCAGGGAGCAGGGAAGCATGGTTGGTGGCACTTGGGCAGATGATGGGTCGTGTATGGGTGTGATCAGACTGCAGAATCGGGTGGAGGGAGTCCCAGGTGGAGGCTGGCCCACTGGGCACTCGTGTGTGTGTGTGTGTGTGTGTGTGTGTGTGTGTGTGTGTGTGT